>NW_018164529.1:358786-398901 GCF_001263595.1 Phalaenopsis equestris
TATATATACATATATATATATATATATATATATTATTGTATGTTTGGTCATAATGCTCGTAAATGCTATCGCTTACATCCTCAATTACAACAAGGAAATATCCGTCCTTATAAGGATAGGATACTAAGTAAACAAAATAATGAAATTAGTCTTAAAGCTCACCTAGTGAGGATATAAATGATGAAGAAGATGCTAAAACTAAAGAAGTGAATAATGAACATACTACTCCTATTGTAGAGGATTTGGTTGAATCAATAATTGATAATAGTAATGCTTTTTATGTTGTTTCCCCTATGCAGATTAATTTGCTGGAGGATCATATTTCTCTTCCCCAGTCTCCCACACACTTGGAGGTGGAAAATTCTAAGGAGATCTTGGCAAATGCTAAGGAGATCCAAGGATCATTTAATATAGGGTAAATGATGGACTTATTTTGGCAACTTCTAAAGCCCTTGAAGAAGAATGATTAGTTCAAAAAGCCAGTAGAAAGAAAATGAAAAGGAAAAATGAGATGTTATATCTCAAAAAAGATAATATCATAAATGAGAGGAAGTCTCTTTCTGATGGGGAATAGTTCACCACCCTTTCTAGTTCTTTTAGAAGGGTTGTGTTGAGGTTAAATGATCAACATTATGATCTGGAAGATTAGAGGAGTGGCGGACCCTGCCCCCCTTTATAGACATAAGCATTTAAGAGGGGTTCACAATTTGACTATTTTTGTACTTTTAGAGCCGCTTGTGTCTATTAATAAGGATCGCATCCTTAGGAAGTTTAAGCATTACAATCATTTTTGCAAATACTAACAACAAGATTTGGATTTTTTGGAGTAATGACATTCAACATAATATTGTGCAAAATGAGGAGCAATTTTCCCTGGTGTATTTTAAACTGGATGCTTTTGTTTCTTGAGCAACCTTTGTTTATGCTAGTACTATTTTGCAGAAGAAATACTACCTTTGGAAAACTCTTTCAGTTATGGGTGAGATTATTAATGATACATGTTTTGCTAGATTGGATTTCAATATGATAATGGAGCCTTCAGAAAGGTTAGGAGGTAGAGGTGGTGACCTTAATCTTATTACTCATTTTAATGATAAAATTGATGAAGCTGGCTTATTTGATCTTGGTTTCGTGGGTACTCCTTTCACTTGGAGGAGAGGTTCTATGTTCCGACATATGGATAGTTTCTTTAGTAATCAAGATTTTCTTAATTTTTTTGATATTTCTAAAGTGCATCATCTTGATCATGCGGGGTCGGATCACAACCCCACTATGCTTTCACTTGATTGAACCACCAAAGCTGTAAATTATCCTTTCAAATTACTTATTATTTTGGCTACTCATGATTCTCTTTTCAGTACTGTAAAGCAGGGATGACACACTAATGGTGCTGAAAATCATTGGTATGTGCTTTCACAACTTCATAAAAAGGTAGCTGCTGGGTAAAGGAAGTGCAATTTTCTTCATTTTGGTAATATTCATAATAGTGTCAACAAATCTCAGAAGGTTGTGGATATCATGGAAGATCAGGTTATTTGTAATTCGCAATATGTATTGATATGGCCAAGGCTTAAACAAAACTACTAGAGGAGATCGCTTTAGAAGAGGACTTCTTACAGCAAAAAGCTAATGATATGCATTTTGCCAGTGGTGATCGTAATACTAAATTTTTTTATGCTTCTATCAAACACAAAAGAAACTTGAATACTATTTTAAGTATTAATACTACTGATTGGAGGTGCCTCACTGATAAGGATGAGATGGGAAATAATGCAGTGGAATTTTTTATTAATTTGTTTCAGAATTCATCCCAGGTTCTCCCTATTACTTCTGAATTTTTTGAAGGTGAAAACGAGTATATTTCTAAAATTTCATTAAATCATATTCAGGTGGAATAGGAGATTTTTTCTGTGTTTAAGAAAATCAATACTAACAAATCTCCGGGGCCTATTGGCTTCACTGCTACTTTCTATATAAATAGTTGGAAAATTATTAAGAAAGAGGTGAATGTTGCTATTCAAAGTTATTTTCAGGGGGAGTACCTTCGAAAATATTTTACATCTTCTCTTATTGTTCTTATGCCTAAGGGTAATGAAAACTCTTGACGGGATAAATTCAGACCCTTTTCCCTCACTTTTGTAATTTCCAAAGTAATTAGCAAACTGATTGTCTTGAGATTACAAACTATGCTTTATAAGATTATCTCTCTATAGCAATCTGCTTTTATAAAAAGAAGGAAGATAACTGACAACATTCTTCTAGCATAGGAGATGATTGAAGATCTGGATAAAAAATGTCATTGAGGTAATATCGTTTGTAAACTTGACATTAAAAAGTCTTATGATACCATCAGTTGAGATTTCATTTTAAATATCCTACGAGCCTGAGGTTTTCACAAGAATTTTTGCTCACTGATTCATAGATGGTTGATGAACAATCACAATTCTATACTGGTTAATGGTGATTCTTATGGGTTCTCTACTACAAGGGGTATTAAGCAAGGTGAACCTTTATCCCCTATGATTTTTATTCTAGCATTTGATTTGTTTGTCAGGGTTAATTAATCATATGTAGAAGAATAAGCCTTATGCTCAATTTTTACAAAAATCTTTAATTTTGGTGAGTCATTTGGTGTATGCCGACGATGTCATTATTTTCAGTAATACTAGTAAACCCACTATAAAAGCTCTGATGCATGTTTTAGATACTTTTCAAGATAATTCTGGTCCTATTTTCAGTAAAGACAAATGTAATATGTATTTTGGGGATTTGGTTGAAAGCTCCATTGTATATTTGAGTACTAATTACACTATTTTTCATGTTGCCTATCTACCAATTAACTATTTGGGTGATAATTTTCTAAGGGGTCATCTCTATTAAGAATAAAATAGTTTTCTTCTTAATAGCAAATACAATTAGTTCCTATTAAATTAATGATTGGTAGGAACATTTTTCTTTCTAATGGGGTTGTGGATAAGATCAAGAATTAAATACAATTAGTTGAGGTTGTGGATAAGATCAAGAATAAAATTAATGATTGGAGGAACATTTTTCTTTCTAATGGGGTCGTATCACCCTCCTCAGAAGTGTTTTAAAGATTATTCCTTAATATGATCTTCAAATTTTGATTCTAAAAAAAAGTAATCAGATACAGTTAGAAAGATTATTTAATAGATTTTTGTGGTATGGTACACATTCTAGAAAGCATTGGGCTACCTTCTCCAAAATTTCTAAGCCTTACTCATCAGGGGGTCTTGGCCTTAGATGTTTGAAGCAGACTTTTGGTATTAGTATGTGCAAGTAGTGATTTAAATTTCAAGCTAACAATTCTCTTTGGGCTCGATTTCTCCACCAAAAATATTGTGCTTTTTTCAATCCGGCTATAGTTCAACAGAAAGTGGGGGACTCAAAGTTTTGAAACGCTATTTTGAAAGCTAGAGAGGTTGCTAATAATTTAATTTTTTTGGGATGTGGGTGAAAATAATATTTCATTTTGGCATGATAATTGGGGTTTTGGGGATCGGGATTCTTTTGGCATTACTCCACAAAATAATAAAATGATTATTTTGGATGTGTGGTTAGATGAAAAATGGGATGTTAATAAATTAATGTCTCTTATTGAGGATAAAACGGTACTTGTCACTAAGATCCCTATTAAGAGTGATGTTAAAGATGCTTATATTTGGAAAACTACTTTGAATATATCCCCTACAAAATTGCTTTTATCAAATCTATATGTTTATGATAAGTGGCAGTGGGGAACTTTTATTTAGAATAGGTTTCTTACCCTTTCCATCTCTTTTTTTCCTTTGGAGGTTTTTTCCAATCATGCGACCTATTGACAGTATTCTTAAACTTAATGGGCTGAAATTTGCTTCACAATGCCATTTATGCAAAAATGAAGATGAATCGGTTGTGCACCTTTTCTTCCATTGTTCCTATGCTAAAGAAATTTTGAATGTGTTGGGGAAATATTTTCATATAAATTGGTATGATTGTAGGGGCAATTAAAGCTACCTCTTTAAATGGACGTCTGTTGAGAGAATGGACTCCAAATTGGCCATTGTTCCTTTGTTAGTGATGTGGTTTATTTGGGTAGCAAGAAATGATCATAAGTATCATAATTTTGGTTTGACTCCCAATATTACATTCTGGCTTATTTATTCCGGGCTTGCCGAAATTTGTGTTTGAATGCAGAATTACATCAAACAAAGGTGGGTAGGATGGCCACTCTCACTAGGTGGCAACCACCTCCTACATGTTGGTTCAAAGCGAATATTAATGGTATATGGGATTTGATGGTGGCGGGAGCTGGTGGTATTTTTAGAGATCAATAAGGAATTTTGCAGGTGTATTCGATTGTTGCTTACTCCCGTTTTGAGGTCGAAAGCTTGGCTTTTCTGTTGGTTTTGAAGGTGGCTTTCTTTTTTAATTTCTCTTATCTTCTAATTGAGACAAGTTCTATTAATCTATATAAATATTTTGAGATGGATTCTATACCCAAGTGGAATGTTGTGTGTAATTGGAATAGAATCAGACTGATTATTGAAAAGTTGAAGATCTCTATACGATTGGCACATATCCTTCGGGAAGGGAAATCTCCTGTGGATTGGCTGGTTGGGAGGGGTAAAATTGAGGAAAGAATATTGATTGGCGTTTCACTGAGTCCCATCTAAAGTGTCTAATGTGGGGAGATTCTATGAATTTGCCTAATATTACACCAGGTTTTCAAGTTTGAGTCCGCTCATAATTTTTCTTGAGATTTTGAGATTGGTTCGTATGGTGGCTGCATTTTTATTTTATTTTAAATTTTATTGATTCTTTTTATAATAAAGGATATAGTAAGGTGGATACTTCATAGTTTTATTTTCTTTAATCATAGATTTTAATCAAGCTAATTTTTGGAGTGGATTCTGATTAAATAAGTTGTAGTTTTTATCGTAGTTGTAAGGAAGTATATATTTCGTTAGTTTTGGAAAGGGGTCTAGTTTTATATGATGCATATTTATTATGGATCTTGAGCAGATTTTGAAGGGAATGTCTATTGAAGGAAGGAGCTATGCCAAGGTTTAATATTGCGCTTTGGTATTATGTTGGATGTTTTGTGTTTTTGTTTGCAGGTTGATCTACTTAGTTTTTGTTGTGGTGTTTCATGGTTTGCTTCTCCTCATTACAAGTTATGATTGTACATAGCTACAAAGGATGTTAAATATTACATTGAAATTATGCTATAACTGTAATAAGGAACACAAGACTACATACAACTGCTACAAATCGAATATCTTCTTTATCATTATTTTGTAGTTTTATTTTATTTTGCTATGAGTATACTTGTATTTGCTTAGATACATATAAATTTTATTTCTTTTGGAATACAACTTTAAGTTTGAAGTTGTAAGTGGTTAAGGATCCCATTATTGTGGGTGTATTGTATTTCTTTCATTTTCTACTTGGGATTCCTTTTCTGATTTTATGTATCATATAACTACATAATTCTCCTACTAAGTGCTAGAGGTTAGGACCTATATGTCGAGCTTCAATTTGAGCAAAGGGGAGTTTAGAATTTCTAATGGTGAGGATTCATTTTCTAGTTTTCCAGGAATAGTCAACAGGAAAGACTTATGGGCGGATCCTGGGCTACTAAAGAGGAAAAACTAAACCTCCACCAAAAGTGAATTCAACAAATGGACCCGCAATAGGTGTGGTGTGCTGGGCAAGCACACCGCACATATTTGCGTCGACCGATGAGATCAACAAAACGAATACACTCCTAAGTCAAGAGACCTAGATGGAGGTGTAGAATTGTCTGTGCTATTTGCTTCCACTGGGGAATTAACAAGTAAATATCTGATCAACATTAAGGATTAGAAATTCTCGCGGGGGATTGGAGAGCTGGTGTTGAGTTATCAGAGTTTAAATTTTTATAGAGGATGGAAATTAGTATTGAAGTGATGACCTCAAAGATTGAGAGTAGGATGCCATGGTGGGGGTTTTTTTCTTATCTTAAAAGGTGTGAGTAGTGAATTAGATGTCGTGGAGGGGGTCTTACGCAATTCTCGAAGATGTAGGTAGAGAATTGGTAGGTAGAGAATTGGATGTTAGAGAATTGGATGTCATGGAGGGGCCTTATACCAATCTCAAAAGGTTGAGAATATAATGCGATGTTCTATAAAGGGGAGTCTTAGTCCTATCTCTTAGATGTGTGTAGAGAATTGGATGTCACTGAGGGGGCCTTACACCAACCTCGAAGATGTAGAGAATTGGATGTCGTGGAGGGGGCCTTACACAAATCTCGAAAGGTGCAGGTAGAGAATTGGAAGCCATTGAGGGGGTTGTACACCAATCTGAAAGATGTAAGTAAGGAATTAGAAGCTGTAGAGGCGGCCTTACACCAATCTCGATGATGTAAGTAGAGAATTGGAAGTCGTGGAGGGGGCCTTACACCATTCTCCATGATGTAGGTAGAGAATTGGAAGCTATGGAGAGGGCCTTACACCAATTTCGAAAGGTATAAGTAGAGAATTTGAAGCCGTGGTGGGGGCCTTACACTAATATCGAACGGTGTAGGTAGAAAATTGGATGCCGTGGAGGGGGACTTTACACTAATCTTGAAGATGTAGGTAGAGAATTGGAATCCATGGAGGGGGCCTTCACTAATCTCAAAGATGTAGGTAGAGAATTAGAAGTCGTAGATGGGGCCTTCACCAATCATAAAGATGTAGGTAGAGAATTAGAAGCCGTGCAGGGGGCCTTACACCAACCTTGAAGATGTAGGTAGAGTATTGAAAGCCATGGAGAGGGCCTTACACCATCCTCGAAGATGTATGTAGAGAATTGGATGCCGTAGCGAGGGTCTTATACCAATCTCAAAAGGTTGAGAATAGGATGCAATGTTCCATAAAGGGGAGTCTTACTCCTATCTCTCCTATCTCAAAGATGTGTTCTCAAAGATGTGTGTAGAGAATTGGAAGCCGTGGAGGGGGCATTACACTAATCTCGAAGAGGTTGTGAAAAAGGAAATAGTTTTTTGGTATTGGCCTCGAGGGCAGTAATGTAGTGCAGAAAGTTTGTGGTGTTGAATTCATAAATGTGTGTCATGTAAAAGGTTGACATTTGTGAGGAAGATGTCTGAAATTTTGTGAGTGTTTGTGTAGCCAGTGAAATTTTGCAACGATGTGATGAGAATTAGTGCAGACAAGGATAGTCGTGCTGCGCGAGCAAAGCACAAGAGACCTCAAAATTGAGAGAATCAACTCAACGGACTTACTTTCTTTTCTTGTTGTTTTTTATCATGTTTAATTATCAAAATTTATTTTTAAATTTTAAAAATTTTTTATGATTGATTTTATTTCAAATGAGTATTTTATTTGAATTTTATTCTTATCAAGTTTTTATTATTTTATTCTTTGTTTATTGTAGTCTTGAAATAACGTATGACTCTGTGGATTTTATATATATCACAAAAAGGGCAATTGAACAAACAGACAAAATTTTGAAAAAGATTTCATTAAACTGCTCTAATAAGTGTTACAGATTGAGTGCAGGCTGATCCCTCAAAAAGTACAATTATGGTGACTACATCAAAGTACATCAGAAAATATCCCATGGTGAGTACATATCATAGGCTGAGCATGTCTAATATATATATCATATCCGCTGTGATGAAATGCAATAAAAAGGAATCCTCTGAGTGTCTGTCTTTGGCATGGCAAGCTCCTGATTTACCCGACCTACTAAGTCGTGCTCCAGGAAAAGAGTTCCTTTTGCATGTGCTTAGAGGTGTAACCCTCTCATAGCTCTAAAGGTAGTAATTCTTCTAACTCCGGGTCTAGCCGGAATACATGTGACATTTTTTTGTCATCGATTCTTCAGAAAGTCATGGACACCCTACGATGTCGTACCCCTGGAATGCAGTGTTTAGCGACATCTGCTCCGTTTCCTTTAAGAACCAGCACTAAACCTATGGTTAGCAGAATCTCCACAGATCCTTCGAATTCACCAGGGCTGACAGCATATCTATTTTTCAAAGAGAATGTTGCTCTTGCTCATGAAAGAGATCGTGCAAAAAGGTCTCTCAAAGTCATTATGGTCAATGTGCGGGGGTATGCAGTCGCCTTCATCATATATGTTCATAATACAGCTGTTGGGAATACATTCAGCTTAGAGTATGCTCCATTGGACCATTCTCTTAATCATCCTTTTTATTATAAAGGGTGGCAGATCCACCTGATCGTGTCTCAAAATCCAAATAGGATTTCCTTGTCTGTCTTTAGTGAAGTTGTAACTGCAGTCGCATTGTATGGTGATCCTGCCCTTTCCACGCATCCATTTTCATTGCTCAGAATAGGTTCTTTTCATCAGGAGGCCTGCTCGACCCCTATCTCTTAGATCAAAAATGCTATCGAGAATACTTCTCTCGTCACTTTTAGAGAAGAACCTGGTATATAGCTCCAAGCCTTCTAGTATATTAATGAACCTTCCTTGAACTTCTTCATAGAATTCAAAATCTTTTTTGTTTACTTTACTCATTTTGTAGTATTCTTCCATGGAGACGATCGGTGGCTGTCGAGGATGTTCCCTCATTTCAACATCGGTGGGAATCCAAGTTGGTGATGTCTCTGTCTGCAGCGGAGCATATGACTCTTTATCCAATGGGATATATGGCTATGTATCCAACAGGACATATGATTCCTCCATTGGGTAATCATCGATCTGAAATCCACAATCAATGGATGAGTACTCCTCCAAAGTACTGTAGTGCTCCAGGTGGAGGATGTTACAGTCCGGGCACTCCACAAATGCCCCTGTAGCTGATGTACGTGTAGGTATCTCAGCATTGCTTGTTGGGAAACCCGTATTTGCTTTTTGGGAAACCCGTATAAAGAACATCTAAAACTGGTGGTATCTCCGGCTCTGTAATGAATCTGGACTCATCATTTGTAGCAGGCAAGCTGGAAGAGGTCTCTCTCAGGCCTAAATCATAGATATTCCCCTCAGGAATAGGGGTGAGCAAGTTTTCCGCCTCCTTGTAGAGTCTTCTCTCTTCACATAAAAAAGCCCTATGCTTTTGGAGGTTAGCATTCCTGTGTTGAGTTCTCCATAGCGGTGCATCTGTCACTCATTCATCATTGGCAGCGACTAGGCCTCTGGTCGGCAAAGCTATCATAGATGGTAGGCGACTAGTCCCCTCCATTGGGTCTTGCTATACTACCACATTTTTTTCTTTCAGTGAATAATATTCTCTGATGATAATCCTTAGAAGCGATGGTAGCCCTTCCTTTTCTTGACTGTTAACCACGTCCATTAGGGGACCCTCGTAGTCCATGTAGACTTGATTAAAATCCAATTTGAAGTCTATGGTGCCACCTTGCGGCGCCCTTTCCTTATTGAGTGTGAGGTTCTGACTATCTTTAAAAGCAAAGATCAGCCTCTGACCTGACATTTTTCTTTGCAAAATTTTAGGAAAAACATCAGTGAGCTGAAATTTAGCGGGAACAAGAACAAAACTAAGAGTTTATTAAAGAGGATTTTAATTTATGTTGATGAGAAAATTATTTATTCATGTATGTATTTTATTTAATTTAGTATAATATCAAATTTAAAGGTAGAAAATAGTAAATTGAAATGTCTAATTTTAAAATATTTTTGTATGTTGAGGTTAATTTTATTACAAAATTTTTGGACCCGGTCATTGATGTATTGGCCAAATAAATAACCCTATAATAATAAAAATTTCAAATTTTCACACCAAGCAATGTTAAGTTGCATAGTAAGTCTTCAGGTATCATCCGTTGATTGGCAGCATGGGTCTTTCACCTCAAAAATCCATTAGCTGGTAGGCTCTTCTTGCGTAGACCTTTTCTAAGACAAATGTTCCCTCCCAAGTTGGCTCAGATTTTCCACATATCTTGTGACGTGCAATAATGGGTCTTTTGAGCACAAGGGCAAGGTTACCAACTTTGAATGTCTTTGGGTGGACCAATTTGTCATGATCTTGTACTATCTTTGCATGATAAAGTTCAAAATGTTGTTGTGCTACTAGTCATTTTCCTATAAAACTCTCTAATCCCTTGAGTCTGAGTTTTGTACTTTCTTCTGTTGCAAGTTGGTTGGCGCAGTGACTCTGACAGACAGCGTTTGGACTTCTAATGGTAATACGGCCTCAGACCCGTACACAAGCATGTAAGGTTTACACTAAATGGGAGTCCTGAATGTCGTCTGGTAGGCCCAAAAAGCTTCTAATAATTTGTTGTACCAATCTCTTTTATTTTCATCCAGTGTTTTCTTCAAAATCTGTACCAACATCTTATTGATGACTTTGGCTAAGCCATTTGTCCTAGGATAGTAAATTGTAGAATATCTCTAGTCTATCACGTGCCATTTTACGAAATTGTTGATTTTGGTTCTTTTAAAGGTTGTCCCATTTTCTGAAATTATTCTTCCTGGTACTCCAAAATGATAGAAGATTTGGCTTTTGAATAATTGAAAGACGTACTGTGTCGTAACCTCTCGTAATGATACTATCTCTAACCATTTAGAAAAGTAATCCATAGTGAGAAGTATAAATCTATGTCTTTTGGAAGGCACAGGGTCTATTGGACTTATTATGTCCGTGCCCCAACATTCGAATGGCCACAAGGCAACTGTTGGGTGTAGCACATTCGGAGGTTGGTGCAAGGCCACCCCATGCACTTGACATTGGTGACATCTTCTAGCTGTGTCCATGTAGTCAGACATCATTGCTAGCAAATAATATCCGAGTCTCTTGATCTTCATTTTCACCTTCGACACTTACTAGTGAGTGTCACATAATCTGTTGTGTGCTTCATTGATAATTATTTGTGCTTCTTCTTTGCTTAAACATTGTAGCCACATTTGGTTGAATGATCTTCTATAGAGGACATCACCTATGAGAGCATACGACATATCCCTCTTTGTGATGTGGTGTGCTGCTGAATTGTCCTCTAGCAGCTTTCTAGTATGAAAATATTCTATTAATGGCTTACGCCAATCTTCATTATTATCAGCAACCACAACCATCATTTCTTTTTCCTTTCCAAGCTTATGTAAATTGACGAGTTCAACTTGAGACAAAACTTGTCTTCCTTGTACTGTAATATCAATAGAATCCTCTGGGGGCATGTCAGCTCCTTAGCAAGTTTTTATAGAGCATCAGCATGGGCATTATGTCCCTTAAGAATTCGATAGAATGTTACACTAGGACTCTGCTCCAACAGCTTCATTGCATATCAGTGATATTCTACTAGTCTTGGCTTTAAAATCTTGTATTGTCTCGTGGCTTGCTAGATGACTAGCTGAGAGTCGCCATAGATGGCAATATCGGTTATATCCATTGAGATTGCCAGCTCCAACCCGATAATTAGTGCTTCATTTTCTGCTTCATTGTTGGTGCATTACTTTGTCAGGTGGTATGAAAACCTCAACATACCCTTATCTAGGGTGATAAATATCAAACAAAACCCTGCTTTGCCTGGTATAACTATGCCTGCTCCTTTGTCCTTTCTTGCTGATGAAGCTCCGTCAAAGTACATCTCCTAGCGTTGCAGAATTCCCTTTGCAATAATTCCTCATCTGGTAGTTCATCATTAAGAGGGGACCCAGCTAGAAGTGGGTGTGGAGCGAGGAAGTCTGTTAAAATATGTCCCTTGATAGCATGGATGGGAACAAAAGTTATATTAAATTATAATAAAATCATTGACCATTTTGTTAGATGGCTCAAGAGTGTTGGTCGAGTCATCAAATATTGCAATGAATTAACTTTCGACATTAGGGTAATCTTATGAGAAAGCATGTAACGTCTAAGCTTTTTGGAGGTGAAAATCAAAGCTAAACAATGCTTCTCAATTGGTGGATACCTTATCTCCGTTGGTATTAGGCTGCAACTCAAGTAGTAGAGTGTGTTGTCTTTACTTTTTTCACTAACTTGGGCTAAGCGGGCTACAAGAGAGTCACCCAAGGCCGCAGTAGAAAGTATCAAAGGTTCCCTTGGGATAGGGACTACCAAAATAGAAGGTGTCATTAAATAATGCTTAACATCCTCAAATGCCCACTGACATTTCTCTTCTCAAATGAATTTGGCGTCCATTTTAATTAATGTCAAGAATGGCTCACACCTACCTGAAAGATTAGATATAAAGCGTCTCATCTTGGAAGGAACATATTGGGTGGAGGTATTTATAAGATAGATTTAATCTTATCTAGGTTGATTTCGATTCCCTGATAACGGACAACGAATCCTAGAAACTTCTTGGAGGTAACTTCAAAGGCACACTTTAAGGGATTCATTTTAAGGTCATATCATCGTAACCGTTCAAACACGATCCTCAAATCATACAAATGGTCTATCTTTCATTTTTTTTTGATAAGTAAATCATTCACGTAGCATTCCACTTAGCTGTGAATGAGATCATAAAAAATCTTCATCATTGTACGTTGATATGTCGCTCCAACATTCTTCAACCGAAATAGCATGAACTGTGTAGCAGAATATCCCGATAGGTGTTCTAAAGGTTGTAAGTACTGCATCCTCAGGACCCATGTTGATTTGGTTATATCCGGACAATCTATCCATGAAGGAGAAGATCTCATGTGTCGAACCAATGTCCACCATCATTTCTTTTATCGGTAATGGTTATTTGTCTTTTGGACACGCTTTATTTAAATCTCTGAAGTCGACACAAACACGTATTTGTCCATTTTTCTTTTTGACTTGAACAATGTTATCTAACCAGGTGGGGTATTGCTCTTCTTTTACAAAGTTAGCATCTATTAATTTCTTCACTTCAGCAATGACTTGCTGCTCTATTTTAAGGCGCATTTTTCAAGGAGATTGTTTCACTGGGTTATATCTTTGTCTAGCAAGAGTTTAAGAACTGCAACCTTTGCTGACAGTGTTGACATTTCATCATAACTCTTTGTGAAGCAATCTTTAAACTTTGTTAACATTTTGATCATATCTAAAGATTCTTCATCATTTAGTACATAACTTATAAATGTAATTCGAAGTCGTTCTTCAGTACCAAGGTTAATTTCCTTCAATTCATCATCAGTTGATTTAATTTCTTCCTCAAATTTTAGTGGAGCATCTTCTATAAGTTGATCAGTAGTGTCATCCTCCATATCGAGGCAATCCTCTCCTAATTCACTAATAACAACCACGCAAAATTCTGAATCATCAACTGGTCCGACTGTACCAAATTTGAGACCCTCTTTCGAGTTGGGAGTTCAACTTTTAATATCCAATAGATTTTCAAAAAGTCATAACTTATCTTTTGGCATTTATTTTGGCAAATGCCCCTACTGAATTAATTTTTGTACACAAGAAGAAAAGTAACCAGAAGGCAATTCCATTAATTCATTAGGATCCTCATCCAAATTTACATGATTTTTTAGATTAGTAGAAGTAGAAGCACGATAAAACTTGATTGGCTTTGAACCAGCGCTACGGACTTCCTTGACCACTAAACTCTCAACCTTTTGAGGGAAAATCAGAGATCATGGTGTTCACATAGTGGTTTATCCGATCATACATTGTCTCATATTCACTATTCTCTATATCTTCCAAGGATATCTCGTACTGAAGTTTGTTCTATTTTGTCATCAATAATTCATCTTCAAAACTTTCATCATCATTAATGTTGATGGTCGGCTGATAGAAAATTTAAATATGCTTAAAAATATAAGAATTTGATAGTGTTACTAGAAGATTTAAATCCCCGGTAACGGCGCCAAAAACTTGACAACGGTTATAAATTTGATAAGGATGTGTATAGAATATTCAATAATTGTAAAGTCACACTTATTAACGCACTTATTCACGCAAATATAAGTATCATTCAAGTAATACAGGGCTCTAATGGAGTCCTGGAGATCGATTCCACAGGGAGTAATATTAGAGGCTACGAACTAAGATTTAAAAAATCAATACATAATTACAATAATATAGTTCAAATTACATATTTTTCACTAAAAGGAAATTTAAATAAAAATGTAATTTTAATAAACTCTTAATTAACTAATTCTACTAATAAAGTTTTTAATGTGAAGTTCAATATATAAGAAAAAATCATTCTCCTTGTCAAGAATTTTAAGTGAATGGATAACTTGAATTAGTTCAAATTGTATTGTGTCAAATAGGAGCATACATATTCTTTACCCTTTGGACCAGGCATAAAGAACATTGACTAATCCTATGCTTGGTTTCTGAATCTGTGGCTAGGTTGGGAGGATACTGGCTCTCACTTTGGAGCTCCCACGTTCCCCTCACCTGTGGGCTAACATCTACACTTTAGCACCCAAACGATAAGATCGAATTGAGGATTTTAGTCTATTCCTCTAAAATCTCCAATTCTACACCTGATATATTTTTTATTTCCCTAATTATTTGCACCCAAATTTCATGGACTTTGACCTCCCTAAGTCTTGGATGTAATCTTCACTTTAGTTGTAAAACTCAACATATTTTAACAGATTAGTTAGCCAGATTAAAAGTAAATTAAGATTGAAGTGAAAAGATCATCACAACTTCTTTAACGTTCTCATGGCACAACCAATTCAAATCATCATTTCACAAAATCTCAAGAAAAGGAGAAAGACAAAGAAAATTACTCAGAACTCATACAGAATATACGACAAGAATTAGAATTTATATATAAAAGCAAAATAATACAAACTTCAACAAGTAAATACAACTTATCTCCAATTCCTCCCCAAGCAAAATCCTCAAAGTTCTTCTAAATCTCTTCCTTTCTTTATATAACACAGATTTCTCCTTCGAAGTGGCAAAGAGGAAGAAATCTCTCACTTTCCTTCCAATCTCTCACTTTCCTAATCTCTCACTTTCCTTCCACTCTTAAAATCTCTCGAAGAATTCCTCACAATACTAACCCTAAATTACACTTTCTACACTCTAATGGACACATGTAGACTCCCCAAGCTAACTCTTTTTCGGCCTCCAAATAATTCTTTTAAAGTTGTAGAACTGTTTTCAAAAGTTTTCGAAGTGTCCCTTTAAAAATCGTACACATTCAATGCATCTGTTGAGAGAACTGACGTGCTCGTCGTCAGCGCCCAGGATCAAATCTTCAT
Source organism: Phalaenopsis equestris (assembly GCF_001263595.1). Classification (NCBI taxonomy): domain Eukaryota; kingdom Viridiplantae; phylum Streptophyta; class Magnoliopsida; order Asparagales; family Orchidaceae; genus Phalaenopsis; species Phalaenopsis equestris. The sequence goes on from NW_018164529.1 coordinate 373,895, forward strand.
ATTTTGGTCCTTTTTGCTCCAAATTTGCTCCTTTTCACATCTATTCGCTCCAATGAGCATAATTCATCATACCTGCAACAAAACATCAAAAATATCATTCATTAAAGTGTAATATCATCAAAATTAGTGTAAAATAGGTATGAAAATCTCAAAATATTTTCCTTTGGTAAAAATCCCCCAAACTTCACTATTACTTGTCCTCAAGTAATTTTAGTACTACATAAAAGTTATGATCTACTATGGTAAAGTATGTAAATAAATACCAAAGTGCGATTTTAAAAAAAAATTCAAGTAATTAAATTAACTCTACAGGTATAAGACTATCTAGTCATTAAGTTTAAGAGTTCTAGTTTTCTATTCATTTTATGAATGACTATATGTTGTAATATCAAGAAACTTGAAATATTCAAATGATATGAACTTCATGAAAATATTACTAGTAAAAGATGTTATTCCATAAATATAAGCTCAGGATTGTATTTAGGTATTCCCTTTAGGTAGATCCAAGTGAAGCTAATTTTTTATTAGGCATCTCCTCAAGCTTCTCCTCACTTATATATTTTTACTTTCTTTTCTCTTATTCATTTGGATTGCTTTGAATCCTATATATTTTTCTTTTCTTATTATTTTCTTTTCAGGGATTGTTGTCAATTCTTTCTTTTTCTTTTTCAAGTGAAGATTACTATATCTGGATAGCCTTTAATAATTTTGTACCTCACTTTTTTTCCCTGAATTTGAAACTCAAAGCATTCCTTTACCCTATAAGTATTTCATAGCTTTTACATCATTGAGCCCCAATCTTTTCTTCTCAAATGTCTAAGATTCTTAATATTTTAAAATATAGTTTTCTTTACTTTAAATAGTTAACTATAGTCTTATTCTCTTATACTAAGTATCTTAATCTATAAAATTAATTTTCCTTACATAAATATTCCTTTAAATCTACCATAATATTTAAATATCTACAAAATATAGTTATCTGAATTAAATTCACTACAAAAAATCATATTAATAATTTTTAAAATATTTAATTTAAGAACGTATAATAGTTACTCTTGTTCTTCCCTCCCCCAAACTTAAATTTTTCAATATAGAATGATACAAGTGGAAAGAAAAATTCTAAATATAAATCATACCTCAGTACTTTATACATTCTCATCTTTCTAAAATTTTTGCAGTTCCTTCTCAAAATTTTTACTTTAACTAGTCTGTAATATTAGGAGCTTTCTATAATTATAAATCATTAGAGAATTTGCTAGGTAATGAAATTTTGAAATAAGTACTAAATTAAACATTATACAAATACTATATTTCACTAACACATCACAATAATAAGTAAAAACAATTACAAATAGATTAAAATGTAATTATAAAAATTACATCACATTACAATTTTACAAATTACTAATCAAAGTCTATTATAGCTACACATGCAAATTTCAAACTACAACACTAAACAATTATAACAATAATTAAAAATTATATAACTGTAAACATAAAATAAAACATAGAATAAAATGAAAGTACAAACAAACATACATCTATCTACATCACAAAATCACAAAACAAAAGTACATCAATCACTATCATATATCAAAATCTCATACTATATCCTCGTCTCCCTGGTCAGCAGGTAGATTGGACTGATACTGGGTATAGTGGGGGCATTCAGGAAAAGTACATCAGGCTCACCTCTATAGTGTCGGGCCTGAGCTTCGTAGCATACTATCTCGACGTGAGAATGCCTATGTAGGTACTCACTATCATAATCATTTCAACGTTCTAATCCTCCAGTTCTTTCATATATTTCCTCTATACTCTTCAGCTGTAAGGTTAACTCATTCTATAAATCTTGAAGGGTAGGGGAGGGTAGGGGAGGGGAGTTAGAGGAAGGAAGGTCATAACTAGTAGAGGGGATATCTCTACTAGTAGAATGTTTTTTATTCCTACTCCCAAATCTCCATCCTTCATGGGATTCATACAATTTTAAATTAGCTTTACTAATGGGTTTCATAAGTTGAACCCATTCTTCATCATCTCCAGCTTCACCTCTAGAAAGTTGGCAAAGTGCAAAAATGAGGTCAGGATGTCCCAAACCTCCACTTGATTCACTCTTTGCCGTGGTCAAAATATTCTTATGAATAATTCTCCCCACATTTATAGTTTGATTATTCTGAATACAAAAATTCAGAATAGCTCTATCTCTTGTTACCTCACTATGGTGATAGGTAAAACTAAGTTCCATGAATTTCTTCCAAATATTTTCTCCACATTCCCATTTTTTTTTTTTCAGATCTCCTCAATATGGAAGAAATTTAAGGTGAAAATCAAATATTTTTAGTTTGAAATCTCCCAGCTCTTACCGAGAGATGATAAAATTCGGTGTCTAAACGCTTTGAAATCTCCCAAAATCCAAGATCTTCAAGCTCTAAATCAAAATTTTCATTTTTTAGGAGGAAGGAGATAATGAATAGTGGTGGTTGACTGGTCAAAATTGTGGTTAAAAGTGTTTTCTTGGTATCTTACCGTCGGCGGGGTTGTTAGCGCTGTCGGCTAGCTCTATTGAATTAAATAGCCTAAGTCTCAGGAAAAATCCACCGTCGACGGTGTTGATGATTCCTTCTCAGGAAAAATCCACCGTCGACGGTGTTGATGATGCCTTCGGCGAGATTTTCAAAATTAGTTCAATTCTGGATTTTTGCGATTTCGATCAATTTCAAGCCTTGTCGACATTCGTTGAATTATTCTAGACATAAATTTAAGTGATTAAATGATGTACTAAAACAAATAAATATTCACACAAAAAACATCACAATTGTCGCAATCCAAGCCACAACACTCTAAACGTTGAAAATAAAAATTTTATGCTCAATCCCAACTATACTGAGATCTAAAAGAAAAATTTGAAAGTAAAGCAAACGCATAAGTTTCAATCAAATCACACACATAGATATATAGGTAGTAAGGTAAATCTGCTACAATCTAAAAATAATTTTAAATAAAAACACTATAGTCGCAATAAAAATAAAGATAAATATAGGTTGCCTCCCATAAAGCGCTGAGTTTCACACACATAGATATATAGGTAGTAAGGTAAATCTGCTACAATCTAAAAATAATTTTAAATAAAAACACTATAGTCTATAATCGCAATAAAAAAAATAAAGATAACTATGGGTTGCCTCTCATAAAGCGCTTGGTTTAACGTCGTCAGCCCGACCTATTATGATATTATTTAGGTTGATTGACCATTAAAACCTCTTTAAAATTTGGTCTTTTACCCTCAAAATATGACTTTAATCTGTGTCCATTTACTTTAAATCTATTCTCAGTCTTTTGATCTTCAAATTTAACAGCTTCGCAAGTATAAACTCGAGTCACAGTAAAGGGTCCTAACCAACGAGACTTCAATTTCCCAGGGCATAACTTTAGCCTTGTATTGTAAAGAAAAACTTCTTATCCTGGTTCAAAGTTCTTCTGGTTAAGCTTCTGAACATGCCATAACTTTAGTTTCTCCTTATAAATTTTGTTGTTATCATAAGATTTATTTCTTAATTCTTCCAATTCATTCATTTGCAACAATCTCTTCTCACCAGCATCTTTCAAATTATAATTGAATTCTTTAATCGCCCAATATGCTTTATGCTCCAATTCTACCGGTAAGTGACAAGTCTTTCCAAAAATCAGCCTCTAAGGAGTCATTCTAATAGGATTTTTACAAGCAATCCTTTAAGCTCATGTCCATATCTAGTGAAAATGTTTTTCATTAAAAATCTTGAAACACTGTTAGCATCACAACGAGGTAACGCTTGTGCTTCAATCCACTTTGAAAGGTAGTCTACTGCAACTAATATGTATAAGTTTTCAAATGAAGGAATAAATGGTCCCATGAAATCCAATCCCCAAACATCAAAGATCTCAACTTCTAACATGAAATTCATAGGTGTTTCATTTCCTTTAGATATATTACCTACTCGTTGGCATCGATCACAAGTTTTTATGTATCAGTAAACATCTATAAAGAGAGTAGGCCAATAAAATCCAGCTTGTAAAATTTCATAAGGAATTTTATTGGTTCCAAAATGTCCTCCAAATTCAAAATCATGACATTTCTGAATATTTAGTCCAGTTTCTTCAATAGGTTCACATCTTCTCATAATAAGATCCTTACATTGTTTATATAAATAAGGCTCATCCCAAAACTATGTTTTCGCATCATGAATGAATTTCCTTCGCTATTGCAATGTCAGCATAGGTGGCAAAATATCACTTATAATATAATTAACAATATCAGCGTACCATGGTATTTTCCACTCTTTAATATTATAAAGTTGTTAATAAGTGAAACCGTCCGTAATTTCATTATCAGTGTCAGATAATTCATGATATTCTAATCTCAACAAATGATCAATAATTTGATTATCAGTTCCCTTTCTATCAATAACCATAAAATCAAATTCTTGCATCAAAAGTATCCATCTAATTAACCTTGGTTTGACCTACTTCTTTTGCATCAGATATTTAATAGCAGAGTGATCAGTGTGCACAACACATTTAGTCCCAATTAAATAATATAATTTTGAAAAGCGATCACATTTTAGCCAGTAACTCTTTTTCAATAATACTGTAGTTAATATGAGCGTCGTTAAGAGTTTTACTCGCGTAATATATAACTTTAAGAATCTTATCAAACCTTTGTCGAAGAACAGCTCCAATAACATAATCACTAGCATCGCACATCAGTTCGAATGGTTTCTTTTCGAATGGTTTCTTAATGGTTTCTTCCAGTTAGGTGAAACTATAACAGGGGTTGTGATTAGTTTTTCTTTTAATAAATCAAAGGCATTTAAACAGTTTTCAATAAACTCAAATTTCTTGGCCTTTTCTAAACGTTGGCATAGAGGTTTGGTAATTTTTGAAAAATCTTTATTATAACGTCTATAAAAACTAACATGTACAAGAAAAATTCTAACCCCTCTTACATTAGTAGGAGGTGTTAATTGGTGTTAATTTAGTATAACTTGAATTTTTGTAGGTTCTACTTCCATATCATTTTCTGAAATTTTATGCCCTAACACATTTCCTCCTGTAACCATAAATTGACATTTATCCCAATTCAGAACTAAATTAGTTCTTTCGCATAACTCCAAAACTTTTTAAGGATAATTTAAGCATGCGTCAAATGATGTTCCAAATACATAGAAATCATCCATAAACAATTCTATTCCATCATCAATTAACTTACTAAATATAGACACCTTACATCTCTGGAATATTGTAGCTGCGTTACATAATCTGAAAGGCATTCTTCAAAAAGCAAAAGTTCCAAAAGGACTATTAAATGTTAACTTTTCTTGATCCTCAGGAGCAATAGGAAAGCAATAGGAATTTCGGAAGGAAAATATGCTATATAAATCAAGGAATTTTTATTTTATTTTTGCCCAGCAAGTCTATCCACTATTTGGTATAAAAATGGTAAAGGGAAGTGATCTTTCCTAGTGGTAGTGTTTAATTTTCTATAATCAATGCAAATACACCAAATCAATGCAAATACATAATCAATGCAAATACACCACCTAGTAACTTGTCTGGTAGGTATTAATTCATTATTCTCTTGTGCTTCAGTAGTCACCCCTCTTTTCTTAGGGAAACAATGAGTTGGACTTACTCAAGCACTGTCTGAAATAGGATATATACTTCTAGTGTGCAACCATTTAAGAATTTCCTTCTTGGCTACTTCCTTCATCATTAGGTTTAATCTCATTTGTGGATACAACGGTTGTAGATTTAAACAAGTGGTTAGGCAATATTTTCAACTCAAGATTAGGTGATTTTATTATTGACGAAACTAGATTCTTATCAGCATTTTCGGTAATATCCAACATCTCAAATCTTTCCTGAACATAACCTAATTCTTCATTTTCTATTTCATTCAAAATAACTTCATCTTTATCTTCAAAATATTTTTTCTCTTCAAAATGTTCCTTAAAATGCTCATTCACTAGATGTTCACTAATTTCCACACGAAAACATTCATTATCTTTTTCAACAGCAGGGTATTTCATAGATTTCATAATGTTAAAAGTCACTTCTTGATCGTTAACTCACATAGTTAATTCTCCCTTTTGAACATCTATCATTGCTCTTTCAGTATCTAAAAAAGGTCTCCCTAAAATTATAGGTATTTCTTTATCTCCTCCATATCTAAAACAATAAAATCCATAGGAAAGATAAATTTATCAACTTTTACTAACACATCTTCTATAATTCCTTAAGGATAAGTAATTGAATGATCTGCTAACTAAAGAGTTACAGAAGTAGGTGAGACTTCTGCCAATCCTAATCTTTTGAAAATTGATAGAGGCATAAGATTAATGTTGGCTCCCAAATCACATAAAGCTCTTCCATAAAATCTTTCATTGATAGCACACGGTATAGTAAAACTACATGGATCTTTTAATTTTTCAGGAAGCTTTTTGTGAATAACTGCACTACACTCTTCATTAAGTGCAACAGTCTCATTATCAGTGAACTTCCTTTTCTTGTTCAAAATATCTTTCATAAACTTCATATAATTGGGCATTTGCTCTAAAGCTTCTATGAAAGGAATATTTACCATTAATTTCTTAAGAATTTCTATAAACTTGGAAAATTTTTTATCCTTTTTGTGTTGTTTCGACCTTTGAGGAAATGGTGGAGGTTTCTCCACAGTAATTTTCATTGGTGTAAGTGGATATTCTAAATCTGGGTATTCATGATCATTTTCTTTTTCTGTATCCACTTTCCCTTTTTCAGTTTCCATTTCTTTCTGCACACTTATTTCCAATTCTTTTCCACTTCATAATTGTATCATTTTTATTGGTTCTTTTTCTTGATCTTTAGAATTTGGTTCCACAATACTAGGAAAAGTTCTCGATGTTCGATTACTAAGCATAGTAGCGATATGCCCCAATTGGTTTTCAATATTCTTAATAGCAGTTCCTTGATTTTGTAACTGGTTTTCTTGAATTTGTAATTGATTTCCTTGATTATGCAATTGTTCACCCATGTTCAGTATTAGCTCTTCCATAGACAACTTCTTTTCCTTAAATTGAGTGTTACTGTTAAATCTCGGAGGATAAGAAGGTCTATAATTAACATTTCCGTAGTTGGATGAATTTACCAATGGGTTTACTGGATTGTTTGGCCATTGTTGATTTGTAGAAGAATTGTTATTCCAATTAAAGTTAGGATGATTCGTCCAACCTGAGTTATAATAGTTCGAATAAGGTTTGTTGGTTCTATTGTTAATATAATTTAAAATCTCATAAGAAGGTTGAACATCCACAAATTACCCATATGAATTCTCTTCCATCGTAGTAGGTGTTGGAGAATAATTTATTCCATAATGATATAATTTCTTTAATATTGCAGCAATCTGCTAAGCTAACTTAGATATTGCATCAGAATCATGGATACTGGCTACTCTTTTAGGATTTACCCTTTTAGAGGGCCATTAAAAATTGTCGGTAGCCATCTCTTCTATTAATGAACAAACCTCATCAAAAGGTTTTGACATTAAATAAGCATCTATAATTGATCTAAGAGATCCCACTAATCTATTGTAAAAGGTTCAAAATATCAACCAATCTGGTAACAGGCATTTCCTAAGAAGATCTTTAAATCTCTCCCAAGCTTCGTGTATTGACTCTCCATCAATTTTACAAAATGATGTTATGTCATTTCTAAGTTTAGCAGTTTTGGATGGAGGGAAATATTTGGATAGAAATTTCTGTGAAAGTTCTCCCCAAGTTCTAATAGATCCAGGTGCTAACAAATTTAACAACATCTTAGCCTCATCCTTAAGTGAAAAAAGTAAAAGTCTAAGCCTGACAGTATCATTCAAAACTTTGTCATATTTAAAGGTAGCACAAAGTTCTAAAAAACTAGCGAAGTGTAAATTAAGATCTTCTTTTGGTGTACCTCCGGATTGATTGTTTTGTACCATTTGGATAGAAGCAAGTTTGAGCTCAAATGAATTAGGAGCTATATCAGGAATTTGGATAGATAAGTGAATCTCATATGCTGTTGGATTTGCATAATCTCATAGAGCTCTAGGTTGATGTTCATTTTCTATTCCATGATTGTTCACATTGTTTTCTGTTGTGCCAGGATTTCTAGGTTCTTTTCTTAGTTTTATAATTCTCCTAACAGTGCGTTCTAATTCTAAATAGTAGTGTATAAGATTTTTAGGTCGAAATTTACGCATACAATTGAAATCAGTACACAGAAAAAATAGTAAACTAAATATGAAAATAAGTTGGAATTCAAGTAAAAGTTTTCTAATAGTCCTAATTTGTCTATTACTGTAATTATAATTTTTTTTAAAATTCTAATTTTTAACTCCCCAATAACGGCATCAAAAACTTGAAAGTGACTTTATATATGCTTAAAAATATAAGAATTTGATACTATTGCTAGAAGAATTAAATCCTGACAACGGCGCCAAAAACTTGTCAACGGTTGTAGATTTTAAAAAGATGTGTATAAAATATTCAATAATTACAATGTCACACTTATCAACGCAAGTATACATATCACTCAAGTAATACAGGGCTCTAATGGAGTCCTGGATATCGATCCCATAGGGAGTAATATTAGAGGCTACGAACTAAGATTTAAAAAATTAATACTTCATTACAACAATATAGTTCAAATTGCATATTTGTCACTAATAGGAAATTGAAATAAAAGTGTAATTTTAATAAACTCTTAATTAACTAGTTATACTAATAAAGTTTTTATATATATAGGAAAGAATCTATAAGAAAGAATATATAAGAAGGAATCTTTCTCCTTGTCAAGAATTTTAAGTGAATGGATAACTTGAATTAGTTCAAATCGTATTGTGCCAAATATGAGCATATCTATTTTTTACGCTTTGGACCAGGCATAAAGAACATTGGCTAGTCCTATGTTTGGTTAATAAACCTACAGCTAGGCTGGGAGGATACCGGCTCTCACTTTGGAGCTCCCACATTCCCCTCGCCTGAGAACTAACATCTACACTTCAGCACCCAAACGATAGGACCAAATTGAGGATTTTAGTCTATCACTCTAAAATCTCTAATTCTATGCCCGATAATTTTTTTATTGCTTTTTTTATTTTCACCCAACTTTCAAGGAGTTTGACCTCCCTAAATCTTGGATGTAATCTTCACTTTAGTTGTAAAACTAAACATATTTTAGCAAAACATATTTTAGCATATTTTAGCAAATCAATTGGTCAGATTGAAAGTAAATTAAGATTGAAGTGAAAAGATCATCACAACTTCTTAACATTCTCATGGCACAACCTATTCAAATCATCATTTCACAAAATCTCAAGAGAAGGAGAAAGACACAGAAAACTACTCAGAACTCATGGAGAAGATAAGCAAAACTTGGAAATTATATATAAAAGTAAAGTCATACAAACTTCAATAAGTAAATACAACTTATCTCTAATTCCTCCCCAAGCAAACTCCTTGAAGTTCCGCTGAATCTCTTCCTTCATTTACAACACACTGAATTCTCCTTCGAAGCGACACGAAGGAAGAAATCTCTCTTTCCTTCCACTCTTACAATCTCTCAGAATTCCTCACAATACTAACCCTAAATTACACTCTCTACACTCTAGTGGACACACGTGGACTCCCCAAGCCAACTCTTTTTCAGCCTCCAAATATTTCTTTTAAAGTTATAGAAGAGTTTTCAAGAGTTGTCCGAGCGTCCCTTAAAAAATTGTTCACATTCAATGCATCTATTTAGAGAACCAACATGCTCGCCATCGGCGCCTAAGATCAAATCATCATGTTTTGGTCCTTTTAGCTCCAAATTCGCTCCTTTTTGCATTTTTTGCTCCAATGACCATAATTCAACATACTCGCAATAAAACATCAAAAATACCTTTCTTTAAAGTGAAATATCATCAAAATTAGTGTAAAATAGGTATTAAAATCTCAACATATTTTCCTTTGGTCATCGGCCTAGTCCGTTCAACAATTGAGTTTGCTCTTCCTTATCCACATCACTGACCTCGAGCTTGGGTGCGCAAACTAAAAGAACCCCCACTAATTTGTTGCAAAAGAGTGGTGGGAGATCACTGAAGCGTAGTTGAATGGCTTCTTCTTTGTGATTCTTTTGAATCTTCACTTTTATTTTTCATAATTTCATTAGAGAAGACAACTTTCTTTGGAGGCACGTAGTAGGCGGCATTCTCATGAATACCAACTTCATGAACTGAAAATGGTTGTTGATCTCCTTCGATGCAATGCTCTTGCCCATCTTTGTAGTACTTAATGCACTATGGAACCATGTTGTGTTCATGAATCTACGGTCAACCAATTAAAGCAAGAAAGAGGTCACGACATCTATGATATGAAATTTAGCCTTTGTTACGAGTTCTCTAACCTTGATAAGCAATGTAATGGATCCAAGGGCTCTCTCTCCCTTTTGGTTGAATCCTCTTAGCATTATTTTATCGGTCGTAAGTTCCTAAGCTTCAATGTCTAAAAAAGCCAATGTTTGTAGATTCACCAAGTTGAGTTATGCTCCAGGATCTACTAAAATCTGGACAAGACAAATTTACCAATGTTAACGGAGATGTAGAGTGAACGATTGTGGTTGGCAGTACCGAGAAGCAAGTCTTCATCTGTGAACGTTGCCCCAGACTATTCTTTCAAGGAGAAAAATTCATCCATGGATGTGCTGGCCAACTAGGCTAAATAAATCTCTGGGTGAAGCAAGGCTGTAACCAGAGACTCTCTCACTTCCTTTAACAGGATCAGGGTGCCATAGATGTTTAATTTGGACGACAACTTTTTAAGATGAGCTAGCATGTTGTAATCAACTTATATGATCCTCCCATTTTCTCTTGGTTATAAGGTTCTTCCACTAGCAGCGGTGGAGGTAGCACTTCTCGAGTTATTATTTGCTTTCTTTTATCTGTTGGAGCTATTCTTCGGGATAATACTCTCCCACTCCTCAAGTTTACTTTTGTAATTTCTTCAGCTTGAGATATCATTATTGAATCTTCTGGTGTTCTTCTTTCTCGGAAAGATCTAAGTTGATGGAAAGTCGTGCATCGTGGTGCTTGAGGATTGGTTCCTCACTCCTGACACTATCGTAAGAGGTATTGTCAATGTCATCTTTGGTCTTGTTAGCGAGTTTGTCAGACACAAGTATGATTTGAGGATCTTTTTGGGGATTGAGATCAAAGTTAGATTGGTCATAACTGATTACTTCATCACTAAAAATAGTTAAAACATAGCTGAAATCACAATCATTATATTCGTAAGACCACGGAGGGGTAAGAAGATAATTGTACAAAGTCAGGGGTTCGAGGATTTTCTTCTCCGAATTCCAGACAACTAATCTAGTATAGGCAGCCCCTATCCTACCCCCCCCCCCCCCGAACCATGCTATCAATCTTCATCGTGGTGTTCTTCTTCTTCTTTGTCTTTGATGATGACGGATCTCTTGGTGAAATCTTCATCTCGGGCTTAGCAGGCTGAAGACCCTGAACTGAGGCTTGTTTTGAAGTGCTCTGAATCAAGTTTAATATTTTCTTGAGCTTGTTCCAAGTCATACTCCATCCGTCTTTTCCAGTATATAGATCAATCAGAGAGATTGATTCAACCAAAATCATACTTATGGAACCTTTTTCAGGTTCTTTTAAATATTCTTTTGGGATCGTTATATTCCCTTAGTTAAGGTTCCTCTAGAGCCAGTTTTTAAAGACAATACATTCTTCTATATTATGCCCTACTAATCTGTGTTATGGGCAATAATTTGGTTGATCATTCTTATCATCCTTTTCGGGTTTCTTTGGATCTGGTAGTCTAAACTCAGGCTTCTTTATTAGACTTCTGAACATTTTGGGTACAGCTTGGTCTTTGAAGGAATATGCCACTTTCATATGTTCTGCAATGGTCATTTTTCTATTCTCTGTCTGATATGACCCTCCTTGAGGTGATTGTTGGCTAGACTGGCCATACTATCTTTTTTGTTTTTGAGTTTGCTGTGATGACAATTGACGATGATTTTTTGCATGTATCTTCATTGGTTGTTTTCCTTTATCGACAGTTTCCACAGTTCCAGACTTCTTTTCAAATATTTTGATTGCTTTGTATTTCATGTGAGAATCCATATGTTTAATTTTTTCTTGAAGACTGCTGGCTTTACTGAGTAGCTTCTTGAAGGATTTAATGGTGAGTCTCTTGATCATGAAAGCTACTAGCCCATGGATGTATTTGAGTAAGATCTCAATCGCGTGATGTTCCTATTGCTGAGGTTCAAATTTCATGCAGAGGTTTCTGTATCTCAAGATGTAATCAACTAAAGTCTCATTGGGCTTTCGCTTTTCCATCATGAGATCTCCAATAGACACATGATATTGCGCTCTAGCAAATCTTTTCACAAATAATTTTTCCAATTTAGTGAATGTATTAAAGGATCCATTGGGCAAATTGGCATACCAATCGAAAGCAATCCCTGACAGCCTGCTGACAAACTATTGGAAGAGTAAAGCTTCGTTATCTCTTGTGTTGCCAAAACTAGCTCGAAAATGTGCTATGTGTTGTCTGAGATTTCTAGTCCCATCAAATATCTTAAAGTTTAATATCTTAAAGTAAAGTTTGGGGACACAAAACCCTTAAGGAAGGGTACGACATCAAATTCTTCCAGGTAAGATCTACCCTTTAAAACCAATGCACTACCCTTAGATTAGGTTAAGGCCTCCCAAACTTGCTCGATCATTTGCTTAAACTCTTTCTCTATCATGGTGTTCGATGGAGAACCGTTCTTTTGTTGCTCATCTCTGTTTGTTGAGAGAACTTCTCTTCTTTAAACTTTGATATGTATAATCTCTGGTTGGTTGACATCTGAAGAGGCTAACTGTGGTACTTCAGATGGTCCTTGAACTGTGGCCATGACGATCATGACAGCGGCCATCTCTTCCATTCTTTTCTCAATTTGGCTAATTTGTTCATCCCTTTAGAACATAGCCCTACACAGCTCATCTACGACACTCTCTTCGACGAAAGGTTGAGTCTCACGTGTAGATGCAGCAGCTTTACTTTCAATGACATGGACATCATTGAAATTTTCCTTGAGCAATCATTGAAGTCAAAATATTCATCATCATCATCAATGAAAGCTTCATGTTCCTGAGCCAACTTTGAAATCTCGACCCTGAAATTTTTGACCCTTCCTTCAATTATTGATTCTTCGATTGTCTTAAGATCTGGAGAACCCTGCTGGACCTCCCCCACTTTTTCCTCTATCTCACTGGCAATCATTGCAACAATATCATATATTTTGGACCCTCACTTCATTCAATGATGTTGCCCTACGGGCTCACTAGACTGTATCGGTGCAACAACCTTGGGTATCCATACCTTTTTCTTTGACTGTGATGTCTTAAGATAGAGTGTCTCAGTAGGAACATTGGTATGTCAAAGAAAAGTATGCTCCCCATGGTGCATACCAGATATAATATGGGGCAATCTCTTCATCTTTTCCTTTAGAACTTTATGATCATCCTTGTAGTGGGTGATCGTTAGAATTCTTGGACCCAGACATGACTTAACTGGTCGATGGCCTGCGGTCCTAGTAACAGTTTAATCGGTGGTGACAATAGCGGTATCAACTCCGCTTACTAAGCGGAACCAGACAGGAGTGCAAGCAGGTAGATTTTCATTTAACTTTCGAGATCGTTTGGCTGATTTGACTTCTTTTAAGATTTCTTTCTTCATGTGAGAGGATACGCAAGGCCCACCATTTAATTAGTACACTAACTGAAAATCCTTCTTTACCAGCTAGCCCTTGAAAATTGAACCGGCTTTGGTGATAGAGTAGAGTTCTTTCTCTCCACACTATGTCCATGAAGTGACGGTAACATAGCAGTGATCTTCTGGGTACTCTCGTACTCATTGGTATCCATTAAATGGTGGAATATATCTCCTCACTGAAGTGGATAAGTCTCCAATAATCCAGACTTGTTTTGGTGAGGATCGTCATCAACAAGTACCTCTTTAGGAGTTTATACTTTAGTAGCCCTCCGAACCTTCCCGTTACAGTTTCTCATTTCGGATCGGGTTAACAAGGCAGTCCTCAAACTTGATCAGATTTCAAATACTGACGGTGGGATGACCAAACCTTCAGTACGGTCTTCAAAGATCATAACTTCTTTTCTCATAGCAGCAGCGAAAACGATAGGCTTAGTAGGTGCCATGGTGGTAGTAGTTTTGACTATCTTATAAGAAGGAAAGTCATGAAGGCAGTTCAAGTTAAATTCAACAGATAGCTCTTGGACACTTGAGTGGTGACTTTCGTCAAGATGAACAGAGCTTTCTCGAGGATGACCTCGGGATCTTTAAATCTAGTTCTAAATTTGATGGTGGGAATGACATTGCGGGCGTTTCAGCTCGTTGGCAGGTCTCAGAAAAAAGTTAGTATTTTCTAGTTCTAAATTTGATGGTGGGAATGACATTGCGCGCGTTTCAGCTCGTCGGCAGGTCTCAGAAAAAAGTTAGTATTGGGCACGCCATTGCAACAATCTTAAAAAAAAGAATGTTCTAAGGTTAGCTATATGGCCAATACCTCGTAATCCTAGAGCAAGCACTAAAATTAACAGAGGTCGATCTGTAGATGGGTAAGTTCTTATTTAGTTTGTCTAGATTTTAAAATTTTAGTAAAAGTTGTTTAATAGTAGAAAAATTTTAGACATACAAGGAAATTTTAAAGCGCGCGCAACACGACACAATTCATTTTAATTTGCAAATTAGCAAATCAAATCCGAATGAGAGATGTAAAGTTTTGAGGACCAGGTGCAAGGCCAAATTATCAGTGCACAATGCTCAAGTAAAACTAGTCCACCAACAAACCTATTTGGGATCCGATCCCACATGAAGATTAAAAAAAAGTCCTTAATGGCCTCCTGAAACTCTCTATTCGAAGGTGATTGAATAGACAAACATGAATTCCAAAGCGTTGACCGTACTTTCCCAAGATAGAAATGGTTAAAGTATGCCAATAAAAGAAGTGTAATCTGGCTCATAAGGGACATGAACACATTATCGATATATGAAGATAATATTTCCTGATTTAAATGGAGAGAAAAGCTTGTCCCCAGCGGAGTAGCCAGAACTAGTGGGCACTAATTTTGGTTGTAGGAGTTTTTCGTTGGAAGTTATCGGTCAATGGAATTGAAATCCCATCACCCACTTCAAAAGGACATTTTTATTTACACACACACACACAAATATATATAAGTTTTAGAAAAATATATAATCAAACTGACCCCATACTCTTCCATATTTTTCATAGTTTAAATGAAAGAGCACTATACCTCAAACCCTGTATCTATCTTGAAGGATAAACATAAGACTTGAGGATGCGGCTCAATCACAAAAACTAAGAAATATATGACATTCATTTGGTCTGTGAAAACGTTTTATTTGACAAAAAATTTCTCCTATCTAATATGAAGAATTAAATAAGGGTTTATTTTAAGCTAGGTTCAGAAAAGTTTCCAATAAGGGCAAGCACATATAGTTAATTACATCTTAAATGATCGCATCTTAAATGATCGAACTCACTATCGAACTCACTTAAGAAAACTCTTGATAAAAATCAAAGAATATTATCTTCAAGGAGTTCAAAAGGATAGGACTTTTCAATGAAATCTGATAAAGAGGTGCAAAAGGGGAATAGTTCAAGTTTGGAACATTTTGTTGTAGAGTCCAAAGAAGGAAGAACTAGGGGATGTCATCCAGAGGAGAACCTCGATGACTTCACAAGCTATCCTAATGTTTATCTTCAATTTGGAGAGAAATTATTTAAAAGTTTCATCCTGCAAATTTTATTAGTTAGGGCTTACATTCGTGTGAAACGATCACACAAATATCCTGGAAGATGTGAGGGTTTAGGTTGTGACGAACGTCAACCTCGGAATCCTAAGGTGAGTTAGGGCTTATATTGTATAACAGAGCTATACAAAGGCCTAAAGATAAGTTGATGATTTATGTTGCATAAGAAAACAACCTAGAAGTCTTATGGATTTGTTGTTTAATTCTAAAGAAGGATATGCTGTTATAGTTCTTGAAGATGGTCGTGCTGCCCACAGTGCAAGCTCCAAGCTCTTCTTTGTGGCGAGTACAAGTTTTATACTTTATCAAGTTATGATTTCAAATCAGATGTCTCTATGATTGTAGTTTTTTAAATGATATGGGCATATTACAGTTGATTAGAGCGACGCCGGTTAGGATCCTATAGTTCACTCGTTCCAGTACCACTATTTTTTAGTGCATTGACTTAGTCCAAATAAATTTAATAAACTCAACTTAATAAGCTCCATACATTCATTTAGACCGTGGGAAGCCTCATTAGCAACCGTAGGTTACCTCCTATGAGGGATTCCTGCTCATCTGATAGAGACGTCTTAATTTAGTTGTAATTGTTGTTTTGTGATGTTTGTGATTAAATTTTGAGTTTTTTTATATTTTGAATGTTGTGGTCATGAATTTTATGTTGGTTAATTTTAGTATTTGTTGACGAATATCCTAGCAGTTTCGATTTTCATGTAGGGTGACATCGTTGTTTAACATGCAGGTTGGTGTATTTTTATTCATACATGCAGATTAGTAAGTACAATAACGTACTGAAAAGTAAAGTATGAGAAACTAAAAAAAATACAGGCAAGTAAATCATAAAAAAAATATGTCGGGATGTTCTTCTCGTCATCTCCAATTGAAACTCAAAATGCATGTGATAGCATTTAATTATTAAAAGCATTTTATGTGGAGTGACAAGATACGATTTCGGTGCTCTACCAAATCCTAAATCATATATTGGTGAGTACCTATTAATTCATTTGAGGACATTTCATTTAATAAAACATATTAAGTTTAGCAGACCTCCGAGTTATCCAAAGGTTAGGAGGAAGAAGTCTCGAGCTCATTTTAACTTATTATGTTGCTTAATAATTCATCCTGTAAATACATCTAGTGTTCAGTGAACATTTATGCTTTAATTATCCCTAAGAGTATGATATTATCATTTGTCATTTAATCTGAGAATTATGTGGGTGAAAATCCTTAAGAGGGGCAAGTTAATGTTATTAAGACACTTCGCCAATTTTAGCTTTAACTTGGGCTTGTAGTGTTTTTCTTAAAGGAGTTCAATTTCTAGTTAAATTCACTTTTATAATCCCCATTTACCTAAATTTGATTTAGCCTAGGTCACTACTAGCTCGTAAGAACTTGGTGAATATATTAGTTATTTTTGAAAGAAATTGAATTTTAAGTGATAGTAATTCATCATCAAAACGTTTGAATATCATTTGAACACCAAATAAGGTTATTAAATTAGTGATTTATTAAGATCCATAGTCATACCCTTAAGTCTAGGATCATTTCATTTAATAGACCTCCAAATTTTAATGATTTAGGAAATTGCAAATTAGGAAATTGCAAATTTATCCAAATTTATCATTTAATTAAGAAAGTGAAATTGGTTTCTACCAATTAATTCCTTATATTTAAATCATCCGAACATGTTAATTAAGATCAAAGATTGCCCATTTCCCTAACTTGAATTAAGCGTAAATGTTAATTAAAAGTAAATTTCCAAAATTATACATTTCCCCCTAAGGCTCTATCACTTCATAATTCATCAAATTTAATTCAAATGGCTTTGAAATTTTTATCCTTCCTCACTCATGGGTCAATTAAGACACCAGAGGAGAAATTGTGTTTTTTTCTTAATTAATTTAATTTGTTAAATTATTTACATGCAAAAATAAGATTTTGCAATGAAAATTCAATAACTTGACGAGGGAAACGCCTAAGCACTTGAAATTTTTACTGGAGGTAGACTTAGACCAATGAACCACTTAAACCAAATTTCATGATTTTTGTGATTTTTATTCGAATTATCATAATTATTTTAAACTCTGGAGTATTAATAAATTCTAAAATATTTTAAATGTGGAAAATTAGGTTTTACATTTTTATTAAATCTATCTGAGGTCAAAGAACCCATAGAAACAAATTTCATATTTTTATTATTTTTTTAGTTATTAGAATTATTTTAGTGAGAAATTAAGGAAAATGCATTTTTAGCCTTTAAAAATTATTTTAATCTTTAAAATTCAATATCTTCACTTAGAAAACTAGGAAAAATATTTCAGTTGCTCCTGAGTTCTTAAAAAATAAGTTAGAACATTTTCATGAATATAATTTTTATAATTTTTAATTATTTAACAATTTAAAATATGCTTATAAACGAAATTTTTACTTCAATTACATTTTTATTTTTAGAAAATTCCTCTGATCACAAAGAGCTTCGAAAACCAATTTTATAATTTTTTGAGTTGTATTTTAATTATTATGATTATTTTAACTGTTAAAAGTTTCATTTAAATTAGAAAATCAAATTAAGTTATCAAATGATCTCCAAATATTTTGAAATTTTTATGGGGAGTCCTTTGAGCTTTAAATTACAGTAGAGAATTAAAAACAAGTCATTTAGATGTTTATTTTTCCTAAATTAATTTCCTTTGTAATTTAGGATTTTATGAAAATTATGTGTGTTCTTACAGATTTAGCTCATGACAAATTTTTCCTAGGGTTCTTTGGTCACAATGAACTTACCAAATTTATCTAGGCTTTTTTTAAGCAACAAGCTAATTATTATAATTAATTTTATAAATCAGATGCATAAACTTGAAAATTAAAGATCTCTTTCTAGCTTTGGAAAAATCAGGTAATATCCCCCATGACAAAGGCAAAAATATGTCAAAATATCAAGTCATGGTGAAATATTTGAATACATGGAGAATCAAAATACTTAGAACAATAATTAAATAATTAAAAGTAAAATATATATTAAATAAACTACAAACTATTTCTGGATTGTTCTCCTCTCTTCACTGACCACTGGGATATTTTTATTTTATATTTGTGATTTTTCTACACCAAGATATGGATTTTGGAAGGTAGGGGACATTTTCTGAATTAAATAAATCCCTATTTTCCTACTTAAACTTGCACCGCCACAACATCATGCGACGGCTCCGAAGACCTGCTTGGCATGCTCTGGTTTGACGCCGCCATCTGCGTAGCCACGCTCGGCCCGTACTTTATGTATCCAGCTACCATCTAACGTGATCCTTGTCGCTTGTCTGATACACGCGCCATCCAACGGCTCTGCTTCTCCGTCCCTGTATGGTGTGAACCCATGATTGTTAACCTTAAAATCTTAAGACCTCACTCAGTTCTCAAACAAACTCATTCAGGTTTGATTCTATAAACATGTCTAAGTGAGACAAACATATCTAAATGGTAAAAATGACATTATACTAACCCTAATCCCAATGAGAGTCAAAATAGGCTCTTGAAGAGGGGGGATTCAATACCTTTGCTCTAAGAAGTGAAGCTTCAATCAGAGGTGCTCATCACATTTTTGGAGGTTCAAGGCGGCTAGGGATGAAGCCTCTTGTTGTTGTGAAATGCCTAGACCCAAATTTGATCAAGACTGAATTTGGGTGTTGATCAAAGTCTATAGTAGAGGCTCTCTATAAGGGGGCTTTGATGGGGCTTTGTTTTCTTTCATTGTGGTGAAGGTGTTGGCAAGTTTAATTAAGCATTGGTGCACTGTGGAGGTGTGGCCAAACTTGACATATTTTTGGCTAGAATCAAACATAAATATTGAGCTCCAACGATAGGAATTAGGGCAAGGAGGTGGTTGCTTTGCACTAAGGAGGTTTAAAAGAGTCTATGGGAGCAATTGGGCAGACTCTCCTTTAGAAAATTTTTGCACACTATTTTTTGCTCTAAAGATGCCATTTTATAGCTATGACATGAAAGGGGAGCTCAGAGTTTGGTTTTGGGTGTAAAAACCTGCTGAGGTGGTGGGCTAAGAAGCTCTAAGGATTAATTTGGGTGAGCTAGCCCCTAAGGTTGAGATTGGGTTTGATTTAGGGCTGGTGTCCCTTGGCTTTGTGGTGGTCTGGTGACTAGGCTGGTCAGCAGGGCCAGGGGAGGTGGCTATGAGGTCAGGTGAGCTAGCAGGAGGGTTAATTATGTTTAACCCTCAATGGCAAGTGATGATGGGGGAGATTTTTGGTTAAGGCCCATAAATGGGCATAAATCCTTTAATTTAGGGATCCAATTGTCCATAGCTCTCCATGACTAGTCTAGTGGGGTTTATCCTAGTCCATGGAGTGTTTTCAATGGCTGTGAAATCATAAATTTTGTGGCTTTAGGGTGGGTAGGCTAATTTTGGTGTATGGGTCAAATGTTGGTCCAAATGACAAAAGGTTATGTTTGGGTTAGGCTAGCCATGAATTTAAGCCCAATTAATTGATCAACATTGTGTAGATGATTGTAATGAAGGTTTTTAGTGAAGGATTGAAATAATTTTGAATTCAATTGAGGGTTCAATTTGAAGGATTTTGGAATTTTGGTTAATTTGGGTATGTTGGGCTAGACTTGCTTCTAGACTGGGCTATGCTTAGGTTAAGTCCAAATTGATTATTGAGAATGGTCAATGGGAACATCATGAAGAGTTTTCAACATAAATTGGGTGTCAATTTTGGGGTTAGGGCAATCAATTTGGTGGAATATGGAGGCATAGCCAATTTCCTTGACTGTGGGGGGGGGGGGGGGAATTTGGGAAATTTATGATTTGGGGCAAAAATTAAATGAAATTGATGCTTTACCAAGGCTAATTGAAGGTCAAGTTTGGAGTGTAGGATTGTTATGAAGAGTTTAAGATTCAAATTGGGGCAATTTGAGTAGGTCAATTTCGTGAGATTAAGTCATAGAGCCAAAATGGAGGGTTTGACTTAGATCAAACTTGAGAATTTAGATCAAAATTAGCTCAAAGCATGAGCCAATTAAGCTTGGATTTGGTTTATGTTGGTCATATGAAAGGTGAGTTTAAGTTTAAAATTGAAATTGAAGAAAATTTGGCTCAAGTTGATAGACATTTGAGGTAAATTTGGGGAAATTAGGCCCTTAACGGCAATTTAGGGGTTTTGGACAAAATGGTAAAATTGGCCAAGTTGGGTTCAATTGAAGGATTCAAATTGGTTTTAGAGAAATTTGAAGTGATTTTGGAGGTTTTGGGAAAGTTTAGGGTGACAAGGGTATTTTTGTAATTTTGGTAAATTTGGGGGTGTTTTGGTAAATTTGGCATTTTTTTGTTTTTTTGGGCAATTTAGGTATTTTAAAATGGTTTAAAATGATTTTTGAATAAATTTGGGTATTTTGGGTAATTTGAGGATTCAAGGGTATTGAAGTAATTTGGGAGGTTTTAGGGGCAGAAGGCCAAGTTGAATATTTTGGTACGGATGGGCTACCAACCACCATATATGAGCTATGGACCAATGGAATCCCCATTTGGGTCCTTTATGTACTAGTCTTAGCTAAGCCCTACCCTAGGGCCAGTGGGTCTAGGAGACCATCTACATGAGTCTCCCAAAATATTAAGGGATCAAAGTCAAGAAATTTTGGGTTTATAATTGTGAGAAAGTGAGTGCCTTAGCTCCAGACCAGCACCCAGGGCCAACCCTAAGGTCAATTAGTCCTATGGGAACTCTCCTTGAGCTCCTCCATAATGACACCATAGACTAAGTGCTAGAGGTTAGGACCAATATGCACGCTTCAAGTTGAGCAAAGGGGAGTTTAGAATTTCTAATGTTTAGGGTTCCTTTTCTAGTTTTCTAGGAACAGTCAAGAGGAAAGTCCTATGGCTAGAGCCTAGGATACGAAAGAGTAAAAACTAAACTTCAACCAAAAGTGAGGTCAATACGCCAGTAAATATACCATCAAGGTTTTGATGAGGTTTATTGAGGAATTTCAACAAACTTTTGGGTTACGGTTTTAAAAAAAAATTTTAATTTTTTCTTTGGGAAGGATGTTAAAAGCTCAATTTCTTCTTAGGCTATTTCTTTTTTTGTCTTTTTGTCTGCCTCGTTTTCTCTCAAGTATCTTGTGTTCAACCTTTTGAGGGGGCGTAGGAAGCAAACCAAATTAGATGAGGTGGTTGAAAAGATCAAAAATAAAATTGATGATTGGAGGAATATCTTTCTTTCTAATGGGGGTCTCCTCACCTTGCTTAAAAGTTTTTTATTTAGTATTCCTTTGTATGCCTTACAAATTCATAATCTCAAGAAGAGCACTCAACTTTCTCTTGAGAGACTTTTCAATCGGTTTCTTTGGTCAGATAATTATTCTAATAAGCATTGGACTTCTTTTCATAAAGTTTGCAAGCCTATTTCTGGTGGACGGTTAGGGCTTAAAATTATTAATCGAATCTCGAATATTAATATGTGCAATCTCTGGTTTAAATTTCGCTCCAATGATTCATTATGGGCTAATTTTCTTTATCATAAATATTGCTCTTATCATCATTTGACTGTGTTCTATGGAAGGCCGGTGACTCGAGAATTTGGAAAGACATTCTTAAAGTGAGAAATTTGGCTCATAATTTTATTTTCTTGGGATGTTGGTGTGGGCAATATCTCCATTTGGCATGATTAGCGGGGCTTGGGTGACAATCTCACGTTGTCGCAAGGTACCCTACATGATTTAACTATTTTGGATATTTGGCATCATGGTAATTGGGATGTTAATAAAATAAATGATCTGTTTGGAGCTTATGAGGCGGCTAAGATAGCTAAATTTCCCACAAAAAATACTATGAAGGACTCTCCTTTATGGAAATCTACTGTTATTATTTCCATTACCAAAATGCTCTATACTAATTGTTATCCCTATAGTGCTTGGAGGTGGAGTAATGTTATTTGGAACGAGCTTATCTCTCCTTCTATCTCATTTTTCTTATAGAGATTTTTTCTAATTTTGTTGCCTTTGGATGATATTTTGAAGCTTAAAGGTTTGAAAATGGTGTCCCAATTTTGTTTATGTAAAAAGGACCTCCAAACAGTTGCACATCTATATTTTCTATATCCTTTTGCTGATGATATTTGGGATATGTTGGGTAAGCATTTCAATTTAAAATGGTCGTTTTGTTCTTCTATTGAAGATTATCATTATACTTAGCAAATTGCCTTTTTTTGTGGATAAAAATCTACTGTGGTATCCTCTTGTGTTTCTTTGGTTCATCTGGGTGGCGAGGAATGAGGCTAAGTATGGTAACAATTTGTCTACTCCTTATATTACTGTCCATAATATCTCGGCTCACTTCAAATGGGCCTGCCGTTTCGTATCTTCGTCGGATGATTTCTTCAAAAGGGAATGAGTCTAAAGTGGGTAGGATGGCCATCTTCAGATGGCAACCCCCACCTATTTACTGGGTTAAATTTAATATGGATGGCAGTTTGATCTCCAATGCAGATGGTGTGGGTGGCGTCTTACGAAATCATTTTTGATAGTTTTTATATTATTTTTTCTCTCCGATTTGTGCCGCCTCTTTTTTGAAGGCAGAAAGTTGGGCCTTCCTCTTGGCTGTATAGATTGGGGCTCATTATAAATTTACTAAAATCATTTTTGAGACGTGTTTTCAAACGTTTATTGATGAGTTCTACAATACCAGTACGCCTTAATGAGATTTGTTTGCCAATATGAATAGAATTCATGATTATATTAATAGATACAATTTATTTTTTCATTTGTCTTTCATTTACAGCGAATGTAATTCTTCGGCTAATTGGTTAGCTCATTTGGCCAGAAATTCTATTAACGTTAGCTGTGGCACGTTTCCCATGCCGCATCTTCCCATACTTCTGAATGGTGATCTGCTTGACTCTCCTTATCTTAGATGCTAATGCTTTGGTTTGCTATAGTTTTTTTTTTGCTTTGGGAGGCATAGCATTTATATTGTTCACCTTATGGTATAAATTTCTCCTTATTTGTTTTCAATTTGTATGGCTTCCTATGTTATGCTTTCAATGTTTTACATTTTTACCATCATTACTTTATTTGGTTATGGCTATTTTGTTGGAAGAGTGGTTACTTTTTCTTCCACTATATGGTTTCACGATTGGCCTTATATGGCTCTTTTGCCTTTTTTTGGCTTGACCTATCACTAATCTTATTGGATGTAATTTTTTTGGTCATTTCTACAATAGCTGCTGGAAGTACTAACTCTAAGCTAACTCTTCTTTTAGGATTTATGCTTTACCTATTATTAATCTTTGGTCGGGCAAAACCCACACCAAAAATAGTGCCGACATCATCTTTTCTAAGATTGCAATGTCTTCCAAATGGTGTAATTTATTCTTTGGCGCAGGAAAGGATTGGTTGGCGCTACTTGAAGCATATCTTTTTTGGGTCAATTGTATTTTGGAATTGATGTGCCATTTTTTTTGGCTTACTTTTTGCGTTACATTGTACTGTGGATTTTGGAACCCGTAGGTTTTATAATGTTTTTTTTTTTTTGGTTTGGGATCCACTATCCCTCTCATATTTTGTATCCTTTTTTGAGTATTAATGCTTAAGGAGCCATGAGTTACTCTTTTTTTATATATATATATATATATATATATATATATATATATACATACATACATATAGACAACTACCGAAGCTAGAGCATATTATTATAATAAAATGCAATCAAAAGCAAACATAACTAAATCGTAATTCAATGCTAATGCCTAGTTCCTTTTATTTTTGCTCTCCAAGGCCCAAAATGTTCTTAACAGCTTCTGTAGTTCCCTGAGCAGCACTCTTAATTTTATCTCCAGCATGCTGCAGATAGCTACCAACATTATCCTTCCCTTCTACTACATGATCCTTTGCTGCCTGAGCAGTCTTGGCAGTCTTGTCCTTGGCTTCTGCGGCCGTATCATAAGCCTTTCCCAGCAAATTATTTGTTTTATCATGAGTTTGTACTTTAGCTTCGTCAGCATGATAGGCAGGCTTGTCCTGAGTCGACATTGTTACTGTTTCCTTTAGATTCTTGTTTTACACACAATAGTATATATATATATGTATATATATATATATATATGTATA
>NW_018164529.1:399002-399627 GCF_001263595.1 Phalaenopsis equestris
TATATATATATATATATATATGTATGTATGTGTTGCCTCCCACAAAGCGTTTGGTTTAACATCGTCAGCCAGACGTACCAATGTTTATTAGAGATGACTCAACACTAAAATTTCTTTATGTTGTGGCATGTGCCCTTCATAATAATGTTTCAACAGTTCTATAATGATAAACTTTGATCACATTGAATGGTCCTAACCATCTATATTTAAGTTTTCATAGAAATAATCTCAATCTAACATTACGTAATAGAATTTCTTGTCCAACTTAAAATTTGTTTATTTTAATCCTACAATCTTGTCATATTTTCAGTTTCGGTTTATAGATTTTTGCATTATCATATCAGAAGTTCTCTTTCAATTTTCTTCAATTTCTTTCCCAAAGCAAGTGAACTTCCAACTATTTGTGGCATCAATGGAGTTGAAGCATGTGATGAATGATCTAAGATAGTATCTAATGCTTCATTCCCATTCCCAACATTATTATCATCAACAGGAATCATGGAATCCCAAGGTAGTAAATTTTTTTCCCAAATTTCATATGAAACTTGAGATTGACTGCAAAGTAGAAAAGTAGTGGAAGGATGTCCAAATCCATAAATTGGCACATTCATAATAATACCCATAA
>NW_018164529.1:399727-412091 GCF_001263595.1 Phalaenopsis equestris
GAGAGGGGCTGTTTAAGGATTTTGTGAGGTCAGTCAGAAATGAGGATTGAGATTGCTGGGTTGTTTCTGTACCAATGAGATAGCAGAGAAGGATTTGGAGGAGCGCCAACTCGGATCTTCCTATCCTCTTCTTATCTTCAAGGCCCACTACGGTATATTACGCCATAAAGAAAATGGGAAATGAGAAAAAAACATTTTAGGGCGTTTAGACTGGATGAGATTTGTAGTTGTCCTGCTTAGTCCTGGTTGAAGATACGAGTTTTTCTAGGCACAATTGCCTTATGTTTAGGGCGTGGGTGTTGCATCAAATCCCTAAAAGAGAATTCTATTGGCCTGAGATTTTTCGGAAGTAGCCGAGCAGCGTATTTGAAAATTTATTGCATTCAAAGTACAATATAAAATAATATTTTATATTTAAAAATTTTTGTCAATATTTAGTTGCTTGAAAAATTGTTTAGAAAATTTTATTGTATGTTTAATTGCATGCAAAATAAAAATCATCTTTGAAACAAGAGGTGGTCAATGGCTGGCAGGTGATGACGGGTCAGCTCGTGCATCAAAAATCAAATAAATTTGATGACTTTTAATATTTGCTAAATAAAAAGCTAAATGATGAATTTTACGTTAAAAAATGATGCCTTTCCATTTGGGGAACAAACAATTTTACAAAATTCATTTTTTAAATTATATAATGTGGCTCATACACGCTGGCGAACGAAAATCATGGTTCTTTTTGTGAATTTAAATCAATGATTGTTCCTTCCTTATCCATTTTGAATTATAATCAGCTTTGAAATTCTCAAGTTATTGAAGTTCTTAGTAATTTGGATATTTGATTTAGACGAAATGGTAATAGTCATTTGCATATTCAAAATTGGAATGAAACCTTATGAGATTCAACAATTTCATTCATTCGTTGCAGACCGGTAGAATAATGCATTTTCTCCAATAAATCAGATTTTATGTTACTTGTTACTGTATAATTCCATTTTTGTGGGATTATTTTCATGAAGAGATGAATAGATTTAAATGCTAATTATGCCGGGATCTTAAATAAATATAATTTTTTTTATAAGCCCTCTTCCATTGTAGCCAATATAACATTATAAATGTTGAATCCAAATTTATCATGTGAGACATGCCTAATTATCGGAGCAGTGGAAACCGTGAGGAAGATGTAGAGAAAGACATAGGGTGGAGAGAGAAGACGAGAGGCGAATGGGATATTCATGGGCTCTGCGACCTTTTTTTTACCTTGTAAGTAGTAGTTATGAGAGAGAAGGGAGATAGTTCTTCCCACAGAGGATGTGCATAGAGAAGAATAGACAAAAAACCCTTAGTACATGCTATGGTTTTCCTATTTGTAGAAGATAGAGAGACAAAGTATAAGATTACATGTGTACTCTTACTTTAATAGAGGCATTATATGTTAATTTTCTCTTTTAGCATGTCATTTCGTATACATAATCCATTTTGGCACCTTTCATGTGTCTGGACCTTCTAGTAAGCAGGTCATCAGGTCGATCGATTGTGTTGGTCTCGATCAGTACTTTATCTAGACACCGGTCGGACTTCACTTTGGGAAACAAATCGATTTTGAGTGGGGTAGCCAGTCGGACTTTGGATGACAGATCGATTAGCTTGAATATTGTTCCTTAGTTATCTCTAGTGATCTGTGGTGATTTTTAGTGATCTTTATTGATCTTAGGGAGAGCTATTGAAAGAATTTCATGTTTGGTAATTGTGAGATTATTGGGGGGTTAGAAATTTGACCGTTCGCTATTGTGGGCGCTTGTCATTCATCTGCCTAAGTAGCCCTTTGGTCATTGGACTGGCCATCAGTCGATCGACAGTCATTTTATCAGTCGTCAGCCCTTTCATCGGCTGACAATCAGTCTAGAGATGTTCTTTTGATGGTAGAATTCATGAGAGCTTATAGATTTTCGTCTAAGGAGTTCGAGTCATATCTCTTTTAATCGTGGTCATTAGATTGTCTCCAGATTTGCGCAGACCATTTTTTGGTATACATTTTAAGTTCCTCAGTTTTCTTAGTTTTTGACAGCGACAGCTAACATAGGGGCAAAAAATATTAAGGCAATAAATTAAATCTTAATACACATAATTTAATGCAATGAATAGACTCATTGGATTTCCATGCACGTGATAAGGTGTAGTGGACAGTTCTAAGTAATTTCAGTCTAGTTATCGTTGCATCCGCTCAACTTCTATGTTACCATTAAGGAGAAGGGATCTGATTCGGTGTCAAATCATGTCAATCAGACAAAGATGCTGGTTACTTTTAGGATAAAGAAATAGTGTCAGCCAGAAGGCGGGCTATGGAATAAGAAGTGTGAGAAGAAACTCATTAAGAAGCGTAAGCTATCTAATTGAATGGAACACTAGAAGTTGTTGGGATTCGATCAAAGAGGCGTTATAGAAGGGCTAATGTATCACGGGGAAAGAGCTGGGTGGTCCAGTGGGTGGTCCATCAATTAAGGTCCTGGCTGACCTTCTGAAACAAATAGAGATTATAAGTGCTCGTCAATCAACTAGTGTACCAACATTTGGTGGCAGTGATCAGTCGGTCAGAGAGAAAAGGACAATCAATGATCTTTCATCATTAAATGTAAGCAGAGTTACTTGGTCCGCAGTGGAGAGGATCCTAGGTAGGTGTTTTTATTTTTGCTTAGAATATAATTAGAATTTTCTCTTCTTACTTATCCTTTCTTGTTTCTTTAAGTATTTCAATATGCTCAAATTGGAGGTTTTCTCCTTGTTGGTGATGACTGAGATCCACTTGTGGTAGTGTCTTCTATACTCCTGTTGACGAAAACAAGAAGAAAGTTGACAACCACTCGATTGACCATGCAGAAATTTGTGAGGAAGTAGTTGAGGGACTCTAACTGCCCCCAAGAACACTGACATGTCCTCTCGGTGAGAGGTACACCTTGTAGAAATTTGTGAGGAGGTAGTTAGGGACACTAACTACTAATCCAGTAGATGCGAAGGAAAACTACTGCTCTTCATCAAGCCGTATCCAAACTCTAGGAAGATGCCTTCATGTAGAGGGCATACTCCGAGGCTGACTGAGTGAAACAATTCAAGATCCATAGTCAAATGTTGTATAGGAGATTAATTAGGATGGGTCTAGTCCTCGTAGAGACAGCTGAGGACCAATTTGTAAAGTATCCTCTATTGGACTAGGGCATCGGTGTAATTAATTTATTATTGAAATATTTTTTTTTTCATTTTTCTTCTCGATTTTTGTTTTGATGTAAAATTTTCTCTAGAAATCTTCATGAGTCATTTTCACTTCCATTGGGCCCTTATAAATAGAGGCTGGTGTGTTTATTTACGTCCTTACTGCCTTTTTCTCCTCGATTCTATTGCTTGGTTGTCTTCTTTTTATTTTGCATTTTCTCTTGCTTAATTTCCTTTCACTCATTTTGGGATGGCTAGCAAGCACACTCCCCAAAATTTTGCTCTAGTAGTTGTGACTGAGTAGTTGATTTTGTTCACTTCAAATGTAGGTTTTATATATGAGGCTTTTATTTTTGACTCATCAATTAGGTTTTGAAACGCTCGTTTGGATAAGAGATCTCTTCTTGAATTTTGTGAGGACTTGTTCATTTACAGGGACTAGTTATGATATGGGTTGCAACTGCCATTTGCCAAGAACTTCGCACAAATTTTCAGTTGGGGTTATCCAGGCATGGTTTAATCTGAATTCCATCACGTCAATAATGTCTTATATTGCTTTCTACTGGTGGAAAGGAATCCTATGTTTGACCGACTTGTTTAGCCACATCTTCTTGTTTTTTTGTTGGATGCTGATGGGTACGCACAGTTCGGGACAGTCGATCAATTTCAATTCTTGGGCTTCAAAGTTAAAGTTCTTTATCACCTTGTTCTCCATTGACTGAGGAATTGTGCCAACTGAGGATGCCTTCAAGAAGTAGAATGGGAGTGATGATGCCTTCAAGAAGTGAGTGGAGGACCCTCCATCGTCTTTATCACCTTTTAAGAGCTCCCCTCCCATCCACGATGGGAAAGTCTTTCTCGTCTCTCCTTCAACCATATGAAGTCCCTCTCTTTTATTTTGGGCTGCCTATTTTGAAAAAGAATTTAAAATTTCTTCCAAAAGTTTCCTATAAAAGTCAACTCTTTGGAATTCAAAAGATATGTCATTTGATCCAAGAGATATATCCCTTCATAAAAGAATTCAAAGTGTCTATTCAAAGTGTCTAGATGCATTGAATTACTTCAATAGGTGTGTAGAACTAGTGTCCCTTTGAAAATTCGCACAAAATTTATCTCGAACTACCTTAATTTGTAAAAAGTCGTCTTTGACGCATCATGCGCTAGTTTTCTGCCAAACGACGCATCATGCGCCGATCTGGCGCTTCATGCGCCAGAATCCCAAAATTTGCTGTTTTGGCTCCAAATTTTGTCCTTTTTGCCATTTTTGCTCCAAATACCTAAAAATGATATACCTGCAACAAAAAATATAAAAATACTTTTCTTTAAAGTACAATATCACCAAAAATAAATATAAAATATGCACTTAAAACAATATATTATTTTAGTGTATCATCTACTATGCTCGTAGAACTCTTAATGATGCTCAAATTAATTATACCACAACTGAGAACAACTGAGAAATTAATTATACCACAACTGAGAAAGGGTTATTAGCAGTATTATATTTTTTTGATAAATTTAGATCATACTTAATTGGAACTAAATTTATTATGCATAAATATCATTCTGCTATTAAGTATTTAATAAAAAAGAAGGTTGTAAAACCAAGATTGATAAGATGGGTTCTTCTGCATGAATTTGACTTTGAAATAGTAGATAGGAAGGGAGATGAGAATCAAATTGTTGATCATTTGCAGACTTGAATTAGATAAACCACTCATTTTTGAAAAAGAGATTAATGAACATTTTTCAGATGAAAAATTGTTCAATGTTAATGAGTGGTGTGTTCCACGATATGCTGACATTGTGAGTTTTATTGTTAGTGATATTATACCCTATATAATGACATACCAACTGAAGAGGAAATTCTTATCAAAGCTAAGACTTATTTTGGGATGACCCTTTTTTATATAAACAAGAAAATAATTTAATTATTTGAAGATGTGTGCCTTTAGAAGAAACTTATGAAATTATCCAAAAATGTCATAACTTCGAATTTGAAGGACATTTTGGTGTTGATAAAACAATATACAAAATTTTACAATCTAGATTTTATTGGCCTACAATCTTTAGAGATGTTAACGTTTATATCAAAACTTGTGATCGATGTCAACGAGTAGGAGATATTTCTATGAGGAATGAAATGCCCCTCAATTATGTGTTAGAAGTTGAGATATTTGATGTTCGGAAATTAGATTTCATGAGACCATTTATATCATCTTTCAGAAATTCATATATACTGTTTGCAGTAGAGTAAGTATCCAAATGGATAAAAGCTATTGCTTTACCTTGTTGTGATGCTCAAAGTGTTGCAACGTTTTTAAGAACGAATATATTTTGTAGATTTGGGATACCGGGAGTAGTTAATTGCTCACACAAAGTTTTTAATAATGGAGAAGTTATTAATAAAATATCATATAAAACATAGAATTGTCATTGCTTATCATCCTCAGACAAGTGATTTGGTTGAATTATCCAATTGTGAAATTAGAAGAATATTAGAAAAATCTGTGAATCCAACCAAAATGAATTGGTCAGTCAAACTTGATTGTGCTTTGTGGTCTTATAAGACTGCATACATAACTCCTATAAGAATGTCCTCATATAGGTCATATAGGCTAATAATGTCCTCATATAGGCTAATATTTGGGAAAACTTCTCACTTACTAGTTGAACTTGAGCATAAAACTTATTAGGCAATTAAAGAAATTATTTACAATTTAAAAGATGCTGGTGAGAAAAGATTATTGCAATTGAATGAGCTTGAAGAAATAAGGAATGAATCTTATGAATGTTTTAAGATTTACAAGGAAAAAATGAAGATGTGATATATCGGAAGATACTTACTAAAAATTTTCAACCATAGCAATAAGTTTTGCTTTATAATGCAAGATTAAGATTATCTCTAGAAAAACTTAAGTCTAGGTGGATCAGCTCATTCGTTGCGATGAAAGTTTATCCTTATGGAGATATGAATATCAAAGATCCTAAAATTGACAAAATATTCAAAGTGAATGGTCACAGGCTGAAATCTTACTTTTTAGGTGACCAACTTAAATTAAATGATTTTCTAATGTTGGTTCAACCAAAATAAGCACTGGTTATGTCGGGCTAATGACGTTAAACCAAGCGCTTTGTGAGAGTCACGCCATAGTTATATCTGTAATTATTTTTATTGTTATGTTGTTGTTTGTGATTTCAAAATTCTAACAGTACTTTTTATTATATATTAAGTTAGTGATTATTCTAAGACCTTTAAAGATGACATAGACATGTTAGAACGAGTATTTGGACGTTAAGTTGACATGTAATAAATTGAGCACTGACGCTTAAGCGCCAATATCTAGCTCTTATGTGCCACAATTTAATAACATGTTCGAATTTTAGTTTTGAGAAGTTTTAACCAAGATTTGGTTGGCTTTGATGTGCGAGAGCAGTTCTAGGACGTGCCTAGGAGCTATAAAATAGTTTGAAACCTATAAATAGAAGGGTTATGTAAGAATTTTTGCCACAATTCAATTCTAACCCTAAATCCTAAGTGACAAAGTAAGATTTAGGAAAAATGTCATCTTGGGAGAGTGATTTGAAGAATAAGGAGGAGGCAATGAGAAAGAAGTTTATTAGTCATAGTGCACAAGAGTTATACAACGGTTTACTCACCGTTAGTATCGAAGGGATAGCGGAGAAAATCACTAAAATTGAGGCCGACATGGCTTCAATCGAAGCAAAAGTGATGGATGTTAATGCACATCTGGATCATATGAGATGACAACATAAAATGCAATTTAGTCATACCAGTTTTATAGAAGAAGCAGACAAGGCTATGTATCTGAAGAACAAATGAATTGAAGAAGATTCAACCAGAGTTATTAATCATCGTCCTTTTTTCAGATATACATTCCAAATGTTGAAGGAGAGAATAATGAGAGGCCAGGATTTGTTCCACCAACTTGAAAATGGAATTAAGCTCGTAGTTTAGTGTTTGTGTGTTTAATCTTTGTTTAATGTTAAGTTTGTTTAGTATGTTATTATGTGATAATTGTCTTGTGTTTGTATTAGGAATTTTCTCATCCAAAACTATTTGTATTGAGAAGTTATGTATTTGAAAATGTTTTTAATCGTTCGTGAATTAATATAAAAGTTTGTTTGTGTGAAATTACGTGTTATTATGTGTTGAATTGAACTAGTTAAGATTGGAGAATCTTGAGTAAGAAGAGAGTTAAGAAGAAAGGAAACAATATATAAAGTGTTATAAGACTATGTAGGGTTATTTGACTTTGGCTAGGAGTTCATTTCACTTAAGTTGAAAAAATCAAAATTTGTACATTGGCGCCTAAGTGCCAAAACTTGCGCTTAAGCACTGTCTAAACCGAGATACAAAGGCTTAAGTGCTGAACCATTCACGCTTAAGTGACGGTTCACAAAAATCGGTTTTCGATTGGTTTTAAGTGAAAAATCGGTCAGAAAAACACCATTACCAAACCTTTTCATCATCTTCAACCTTGGGATTTTGCAATTTTGGCTTACCATATTTGAAGACTTCTTGGAGATTTAAAGTAAAAATTGCTAGATTTGTTATTCTTGAGGTAAAAGCTTCACTTCTATGCCAAAATTTTTGATTTTATCCATGTATTTTGAACACATTCATGAGCTACTCGAAAATCACTATTCATAGTGAAAATTTGGGAAAAATCTATGGAAAAGGCATGAATTTGTTAGTTTACGCTTTTAGATGTTTAGTTTAGTGATTTGGAGTTGAATGTAGAATTTATTTTTAATTTTATACATTTTTTAGAAATGACACCAAGAATGAAGAGGAGTAAGGGGAAGGCTCCATTTGATTCAACCAAGTTTGTTAGTTTGAGGGCTTAAGATTGATACAGTGATGCACTGCAATCAAGAAAATTGATTCATGAGTGATGTTTTAAAAGTCTGGGAGGAGCTATTGAAGATTTGATTGTTCACCACTCTGCTGTCATGGTGAGGGGGAAGACAATGCCTTTTTCCTCTGAGATGATTAATCAGTTTTATCAATTGTCCTCGAGTACTTTGTGTTTTTATTCAAACTATAGTCCTACAGAGGAAGAGTTTGACGAGATTATTTGATCTTTAACTGATGGAAGAGGGCTTTGGAAGATCACAAATGAAAGAAGAGTAAACTTTTCTACTTCAAAGTTGAATGCCACTGCAAAAGCATGACACTATTTATTTTCGCTTGTTTGTTACCTATAAATCATCTTAATGAAGTGACTCGAGATCGAGAAACCTTGAACTATTGTATTCAACAGTTCAAGCCTATTGATATTGAAGCTTTGATTCATGAAGTTAGATTTATTACAACTTATGTCATTGCTGCTACTACTGCAGGTTTGAGATTTGAATCATTGATCTTCTCTATATGCGAGCAGGCTGGAGTTAGATTTGACAGCTGATAGGAGATCTTACATCCACTAAAACCCAATACTAGTGTGAATGTGAAATCTTATTCACATCATTCTATTTTTGGTTGGAGGGGTGGATTTTATAGTAGCTCTGCTGCTTCGACGTCACGAGCTTCTACTTTACATGTTTCTACATCACAGAGTCAAACTTTTAGATCTGATTCTCAGTCACAGTTATTACAGAGAATTTTGGACGATGGAAACTACACTGTGGATAAGGTATTGAACTTAAAACATTTTGTTGAGCATATGGATGGGTATATGAAGAGATGTAGTGATTATGAGGAGGAGTGCAACTTAGCTATGAAGCATCTCAGGAGAGGTAACCAGGATGTTGTATTTCCTCTGTACCTCAGATATCCACCATATGAGCTTGTAGCTATTTGGTGCAGTGACGATAGTGATGAAGAGGAGAATGATGATTAGTTTGGATCTTTAGCTTTTCTTAATGTTTTTAGTGTATGTGTTGTCATGAACTGTTGTTAGTGCAGTTGTTTTGTGTTTTGTGTTGTGTTTTAAGTTATTATTGTTGAGACTGTTATTTTTTGTTATGTTATGTTTTGTTGTACACCTACTGTGATGTATTGGTGTTTTTTAAATAGTTATTATGTTTGTGTGGTAGTAATTGGGTTAATTGAGATGTTTAATGTATTTAGTTAATGTGTGATGAACTTAATTATGGAATCTTAGGAAGATTTAGAGTCTAGCTAACTTTTTACTTAAAAGCTGCATGTTTAAAATTTTCAATTTACTACCAGTTATTTTTCTTTATGTTGCAATCATATATGTTTGTTAGTATGTTTGTTTGCTTTTATTTTATCCTCCACTGCATAGAAGTCTAATGAATCTCGATATGTTAAGTAAATTTAAAATTTAATCAATTAAATTTTTACTTCTATTTTTAATTTTTTGTACTTGCATATTTAGGATATGAAAATTCCTGCTAGCATGTTATTTCTAGTTTTCATTCCTACCAATATTTGTATGATGCTAAATTTTTTTATTTTTATTAAAAATTTAATTTTGGAGAAGGGATGAAAAATTTTCTAAAAACTTGAAATTTATTTGTTCTCAATTGTGCTTCAAATAAATTTGATTTTGATTTGAAGAAAAATGATTATGTATATGAAGTTATATTAGGGAAGTAAAATTTTGAATATAGAAATGAGTAAGAGAATTTAATTAAAATTTATAGTAAAAAAATGTGCTTATCTGTCATTATGCAAACTTTATCCCTACAAGAGAGAATATGAATGAACTTATCGCTGCCTTACAGATGAAGATGCTAATTGGGAGACTAGAGATTATGGAAATGTAAGTTTTCCTTCGTCATTTTAAAATCCGGTTTCGAAAGCCTAAAACTTCTTTATTGCATCAAAATTACTGCCTACCATGAAAATTAGTAAGGTCACTAAGGAGAGTGCTATTGTGAATTATTGTATTCAAACTGGAAAACCTATTGATGTTGGAGCTATTATTGTGAAATCAGTTTTGGGTTTGATTGTGAATGGATCTGCAATTGAACTAAGACATCCATTCACTATTTTCTTACTTTGTAGTCAAGCACAAGTACCTTATGAAATTTGGGAAAATGTGCTACTTCCTTTGAATCCGATGGATCCAGAAGCCTACTACAACTGCATTGGAATGCGAGATGAAAATGATATGAATGTACTGATGGATTAAGGATCTCAGAATTCATCACCTGTTCAGCCCTACTACAACTTGAGTGCCCTACGTTCAGCCCTACTACAACTTGAGTGCACTTTCAAAGAGGATCAAAAAGATAGAAAAGGATGTGCAGAATCTCATGCACATGATTGAGAATATCACTAAAATGTTGGATCATCTAGATTGAAGACTGAAGGAACATTTTGAACATACATAGCATGTTGAAGATGGATTGGTACTTGTGTTCAAGAAACATACTTAGATTGAGGAGGAAAATTTTACTGAGGAATTTCCATTTTGACCCTTCTATAATTTGTATGTGCACTATCAATCGATGAGACATATCCAGGAGGACGATAGTGAAAATGATGTTTGATCTTAATTTATGCATGAAATGTTTTGTGTAGTACTATTTGTTTTAGTTTGTTGTGTTGGATTGCATTTCCTTTCTAACAAACACTATCTATGTTTATATTTTGAATTTTGATTTTTATATTTCAGTGTTAGGATGTTGGTTTTTTTTAGAACACTAAATTTAATGTTTGTTGGCTTGAAAATGTTAGTTTGTAATAGCATGAATTATATATATAAATATGATTTTTGTGTTAATTGTGAGTGTGAATTTTGTGTTGTTTATGAAAGTTTGGTATTAGTGTGATTTTTATATATGTTTAGAAAAGTTTATTTGAGTCAAATAGAGGTTGTGTAAAGCGGTACGGAGCAGATTTCCACAGAAACTGAAATTTAGAAAATTTGAGCTCTGGCGCATGATACACCAACTTACAGAGCCTTGGCGCATGATGCACCAAACGTGTGAACACGCTATATTTCCTAGAAAATTTTGAAATTGCACGGACAAACTCCATTTTCGCTACTTGATTGAGTCATCTTCTACCTCAAGACCTTGGTCTAGGGCATCACACTGTGGGCGAAAGAGAAGAATTCAGAGGCTAAAAACCTTAGATATCATATTCTCTTGGTAAGAGTTTCACTTTAACTTAGAAATTTTTATTTTTACCATGAATTTTGGAAGATCCAAAAATTGAGACTTTTGATGAAGATACTTGAAGAAAACTCATGGTGAAATGTTTCTTACCAAATAACTTTGCTTGAGGAGTTAGATTTTTGATTTAGTGATTTATTTGGAATATATTTAGGTTTTCATAGAATTTTCAAATGGCTCCCCAAGTTAAGAGAGGAAGGTCGTCCGAAGACTTTGACGCACGAAGATTTTTTAGTTTCAAAGCCCAACATAGTTACAATACTCACCAGGAGAATGATCCAAGAGTGGGCGTTTGCAAACCAGGGAGGCGAGGTCGAAAGACTGATTCTTGCCAGGAATTGGGAAAGATTCTACTACTTCTCTGTCATACCAATTTTCCTGATGGTTCGGGATTTTTAGACAAACCTGAGATTCACTACTGAAGATCACAACCTAGTGAGAGGTAAGCAAGTTGAATTTACTGCTGATCAGATCAATACTTTTTATGGTTTGAGGGGTGTATTTTTGATGAATACGCTACATTTGTGATAACACATTTGTGATAACTGATTCATCATTGGAGGAAGTGATTGCATTTTTCACTGATGGAAGAAGGGACTTGAAGATTAAAAATAAAAAGATAGTTAACTTCTCTGCTTCCATGTTAACTATTCAGTCAAAAATATGGCACCACTTCATTTCTGCCAGATTATTGCCACAAATCATTTAGCGATGTTACAAAAGACAAAATTGTCCTAAACTATTACATTCAAAACATGAAGGCAATAGATGTTGACGCACTTATATTTCAACATGCTCGAAGTATAGCTGATAGTTCTACAACTGGAGGATTGGGAAACCCCCCTTGATTTTCACTCTTTGTGAACAGTCAAGAGTAGAATTTCATAGAAATGAAGAAAGATTGCAGACAAAGAATCTGATTGGGAGACATATGATTCAGAGAGTAGAATCATTTGTTGAGTCCAGAAGTGGAAGAAAGGATAGGCCCTCTACATCTATTGCAGGGGCATCTACTTCTAGATCTGTATCACTTGAAGGTATTATAGAC
>NW_018164529.1:412101-421392 GCF_001263595.1 Phalaenopsis equestris
GACCAACTGATGTATAGACCAACTGATGATTCAATAGATGTATATAGTAAATATTCAAACTCAGTTGGGAGAGATGGGAGCAAGGAATGCATACATGATGAAGATCAACAAGAGAAGAATTCAACATGATATTAAGTTTGAAAGTGTCATGGTAAGACACGTTAGGGGTGAACCTAATGTGGACTTTCCTGCTTGCACCAGTTTCACTCCCTATACTCCCATTCATGATGATGAATAATAAGAAGAAGAAAAAGAAGAAGAAGAAGAAGAAGGAGATGAAGATTGATATTTCAGATGATGAAGAAGAAGGAGATGAAGATTGATATTTATGAGTCTTGTTTTGTTTTTTTTATGTCTGTTTGTTATTTATGTTTGTCTTGGGATGTGCTTTGATTTGGAACTTGTTGTAGTAAAAGACTTTTTATGTTGTGTTGTGAACTAAATCTGTAATAGTAATTGTAGACTTTCACTTTTTCTGCATTTTTCTTTTTCTGTAGACTTTCACTTTTTCTGCATTTTTAGTATTTTCAGTTTAGTTTGTCAGTTTAGTTTTTCAATTTTTGTATTTATGATGTTAATTCTAAGCAAGTTTTCTAGAATATGTTATGTTTTATTTAATGCGTTAAAGTCTATATTTAGTTTAACAGTTAGTACCTGCAGTATACCAGAGCCTAATTTCATAGTCAGAAATCCTCTACATGTTAGTTTTTATTTTCATGCATTTACTGTTTCCTTTTACCTATTAAATTTTATATTCAAAATATTTTTAAATTCACTTAAAAACTTAAGTTTGTGGGAAAGAAAACTTTATTTTGAAAAGGAGTATACTAAGTTTTATTTGTCCTTAAGTAACTATATTTTTAAAAATTAATTTAACATGGTCTGGGATATTAAGATTTAACTTTAAATGACTATACTTTTGTTCATAAGTATTGTGGTAAATTTAGGTAAAGAGTTTTTAATAATGTAGGTCAATTCTAAAGTTGAAGATATTTGGTATGGTAAAATAAGACTATGTTTTTCTATTTAAAGTAAAGGAAATTATATTTTTGAAGCGTTAAGAATTTTAGAGTTTCATGTAAGAAGAAAAGAATGAGACTTTATGAAAAAAACATAAACTAGTAGATGCCTAATAAAAAATAGGCTTCACTTGAATCAACTTAAGGAAAGAGCTTTAGTACATTTTCTAAACTTATATTAGTAGCATTCTTAGAAAAGTTTTTATGAAGTTCTTTTTCATATGAATGTTCTAAATGTCCTTAATATGAAAAATTGCAATTCTTTTTGAAATGAATAGAGATTCAGATATCTTAAATTTGATTACTAAATATTCTTAGACTTAGAACTTGAATCTAAGTTATTAAAGGCTTTTTCTTAAATTTTGTTAATCTATTTATAAAACTAAAGTATAGAAGTCATAAGTTAATCTTTATCCTAAGTCATATGCTTTTATGTAATAAAAGTGTCACTTGAGGACAAGTAACATTTAAGTTTGAGGGATTTTGATACACCAAAATAATATACTATTTTAAGTACTTATTTTATGCTTATTTTTAGTGATACTGCACTTTAAAGCAGGGTATTTTCGTGTTTTTGTTGCAGGTATATCATTTTTTAATTTTTAGGAATTTGGAGCAATAAGAACCATTTGGAGCAAAAAGAGCCAATTTTGGTGCAAAAAAAGCCAGATTGGCGCATGATGCATCAAAATCTAGAGAACTGGTGCATGATGTGCCAGATCAGTACATGATGCACTAGGGACACCTTTTTCAAATTAAGGTGGTTCGAGAGAAATTTTTTCACAAATTTTAAAAGGACGTTTTATTGTACACACCTCTTGGAGTAATTCAATGCATCTAAACACTTTGGAAGGTTATTTTATGAAGGGATATAACTCTTGGATCAAATGACAATCTTTTGAATTCAAAAGAGTTTACATTTAGAGGGAATACTTTCAAGAGAAGTCAACCCAAATAAAATGAGAAGAACTTAGAGGGAATTCTTTCAAGAGAAGTCAACCCAAATAAAATGAGAAGACATGAAGAGGCTAAGGTGGACCAAAAAAAGGAGAGGCTTTTGGTGTAGCGTGAGAGTTAGAGAGAGAGAAGAGGAGATTTTCTTCTAGGGTTGTAAGAGGAGAGGGAAGGTGAGAGATTTCTTCTTCATTACATTTTTAAGAGAGAATTGGGAGTGATTGTAAAAAGAGAGACTTGGAGAGAACTTCTAGGGATTTTCTTGGGATGGATTGTGAGATAAGTTGTATATTTATTTCTTTTATTTTGTAAACATATTTTTATATATAAAATTTTTCTTTTATCGTATCATTCTCATGAATTATGAGTAATCTTCTTTATCTTTCTCTCTACTTTGAATTGCGATCTTCATTTATTTTTTAATATGGCCAATTGAAATGTTAAAACTTTTTGAGACATATGTTCTTAAATGAGATATGATTTCTACAGCATAGGGAGAATCACATTTGATTTCACGGGAGAGTATGTCATCCATGGGATTGTCTGAAAATAAATAGAGAAATATACTTTGTTAGATACAGAATTGGAGATTTTAAGGTGACATATTAAAACCACCAATTTGGTTTAGTTGATTGGAAACTAATTGATTGGAAACTAATGCTGATTGGAAACTAATGCAAGATTGTTAGCCCTCAGGGAAAGGAGTAGTGGGAGCACTGGAGTGGCAGTCGGCATCCTCCCAGCCTAAAATTTGGATTTGTTAATATTCTTTATAGCACTCGGAAGAGGGTCAAGGATAGGATTGCTCCTATTTGGCACAAAACATTTTTAATATATATTTTCAAATGATTTCAATTTCTTCACAAATCATGTACTCATTGTAAAGGGGAAGGATGCCTTCTTAAATTTAAACTTTTTGTCGCAACTTCTTAGTTTTAATTTTTGTAAATTTACTTTTGACACAAATTTACTTTTGAAAATTTAGTATTTAGTTTAGTTTAATTTCCGTTATCTTGCATCTGCAGTTTAATTAGCATTCACCTAAGTAGTCAAATTTCAAACTTCACACTTTACTTTTATTTTTTTTATTTTTATTATAAAATAATTTCCATAATTAACTTTATGATTTTCCAACTTCCTCTGGGATTGATATTTAGGACTCTATTAGAGCCCTTTATTACTTGAACAATACATATACTTGACAATACATATACTATTACTTGAACAATACATATACTTGTGTTGATATTTAAGAGAGATTTGACAGTTTAAAAAGAGTTTTAAGAAATAAATTATACTTATTAAAAGCTTTTTGTTAGGTATATTGCATATTTATTATAAATCTAACTGAATCAAGTTGTTGGCATCATTAAGTGGTGTCAATTTCATAAATATTTGCATGTACAAATCTCTGTGTCAGCGCCTAAGCGCCCAGAATTACTGACGCATAAGCGCCAGAGGGTCGCGCCTAAGCGCCATCTACCCTGCGCTTACACGTTGGAAGTAGTTATTTGATGATTCATTGAATTTAGACAATTTCTTGAAAAGGTGTTTGAAGCAACCATTGGTAAAAACATGGAAAATATCTCATTAACATGAAAATTCATTCAATTGGTTTTTGAGGAGGCAACTTCTAAAAGATTCATTGAAAGATTCATTGAATTTCTAAAAGATTCATTGAATGGAGACACATTTTGAAGGGACACCAAGACAGCTTTTGGATATTTATTAAAGAAGACTTAGATCATAAATAGAAGAGGTCAACCACCCATCAGATTTTACAACCATCATTTATCTAAGTAACCGCAGTCGCCGACCACTTTCGTTTTGTTTTAAGTGTTAATTTGTATTGTGAGTGAAGGAAGAGAAATTCAAATAAACTTGAAGACTTTTGGTGAAGAGGATTTGAGATAAGTGTTTATCTTTGTGAATACACTTGGTTTTAACTAGATTTCTTGTTTGTGTGCATGATTTCTACTTTTAAAATCATTTGTAGTTTTGATTTCTCCATGGATTCTGAGTAGTTTTCTTTATTTTTTTCCTTAAAATGATAAGTGATTAAGTGTTTAAAGGATGTTGTGTGAAGTATTAGAATTCAATATTGGAAGAAGTTGTGATGATTTGAAACCTTGCACTTTATTTACTTCTGCCATTGGCCAATTAAGATGTTAATATCTGTTGTGAGAACATGTAAGATCTGAGATTGTATTATCTTAGTCAACAAATGGTTAGAATCAGATATTGATTTCATGAATGAGAATGTAGTTCATGAGGTTGAATGCAAATAAATAGGAAAATAAACTTTTCAAGGGTGTAGAATTAGAGGACTTTAGAGTGACAGACTAAAGTCCCCAATTTGATTTATAGTTTTAGGTTTTAATACGAGATGCTAGCCCCCAGGTGGAGGGAGAAGAGGGAACTGTAGAGTGAGAGCTAGTAACTTCCCTACCTAACCGGTCTTCAAGACTATTTAAACTATAGATTAGCCAATGTTCTTTATAACATCTCTAGTAAGGGTACAGAATATTGTTGCACCTAATTGACACAACACATTTAACATACTTCACAACAGAATATTTATACTTATTATTGATTCTTGATAAGGAAAAAGATATTTTATTTATATAGCATTTATCTTGTAAATATTTAGTTAAGTTAATTAGTTGCTTACTTTGTTTGCATAAATTAAAAATTACAAAAAAAATTGAATTTCCTTTCCTATTATAGCCTCTTAAGTTCAAGTAAGAATATTTTTGCACAGTAGATTTATGTCATCTAAACTTTTTAGTTTCCTAAAGTGTATATTGATAATCTCCCTATGGGGTTGATATTCGAGGCTTAATCAAAAAGTCCTATATTACTTGATAACGATATTGTACTTGCATAGTATCTCATATTTAAATATTATAATTGTAAACTTACTTAGCTTTTGCTTTAGATCAAGTTTTTAGCTTTGTTACAAATTAAGAACAATTAAGAAAATTAAACATATAATCACATAAATCGCATTTTATATCTATATAGAAAGTCGGGATCAATGGTAAATTGGAAATTTTGGTAAAAATTAGGTTACTTTGGTAATTTTTTAAAATTTGGGGCCATTTGGTTAATTTTAAGGAGTGTGGAGTATTTTAGGTCAATTGAATAATTTGGGGGAGGGGGGGGGGTTTAAAATGGTTTTGGTGAAGAAGTGAAAATTTTGGTGATATAGGGGTATTTTGAGAAATTTGGGTGTTTTGGTCAATTTTGGGAAATTTGAAGTGAATTTGGGCAATTTGAATAACTTGAGATGGTTTAGAATGACTTATGGTGGGAGATTGGAAATTTGGGTAATTTTGGAAATCTTTGGGTTATAAGAATATTTTGGAAATTTTGGGGAAATTTTGGTAGGGCGCTCATACAAGCCATGAACCCTCCATTAAGCCTTAAGATCCATTGGAGAACCCATTTTGGATCCTCCACTTATTGTTCCTAGCCATCTTAACCAAAGGCCAAGGGTTTAAGACCACCCATATGAGTTTCCAAAAGGAATTAGGATGTAGGTCAAGTGTGACTTTAGCGTTTAGGTTGTTTGGGGAATTGTGATAGATTCAAGTGTATGAGTGTGAGAGACCATGACCAAGTGAACCGGGGTCATCCTAAGGCTCCCCTAATCCTATAGGAACTCAATTTTGAGTCTTCACATGTTGTTCCTAGCCATCTTAACCAGAGGCCAAGGGCTTAGGACCACCCATAAGAGTTTCCAAAAGGAGTTAGGAGGTAGGTCAACTGTAAGTGACTTTAGTGTTTAGGGTGTATGGGGAATTGTGATAGTTTTAAGTGTATGTGTGTGAGAGACTAAAATCAAGCCAC
This sequence comes from Phalaenopsis equestris, assembly GCF_001263595.1. Lineage (NCBI taxonomy): Eukaryota > Viridiplantae > Streptophyta > Magnoliopsida > Asparagales > Orchidaceae > Phalaenopsis > Phalaenopsis equestris. Next base: position 417,927 of record NW_018164529.1, read on the forward strand.
CCAGAGTCATTCTAGGGCTCCATTGGTCATATGGGAACTCACTTTTGAGTGTTAACATTTTGGTCCTAACCACCTTATCCAAAGGCTAAGGGCTTGGGACCACTTAGGTGGGACTTCACAAGAAGAGTTAAGGAGTGTCTAGAATTTCTAAATGGGAGGGTTTCAACACTAGTCTTTTAGGAAAGTCAATAGGAAAGTCCTATGGATAGATCCTAAGCTTCTAAGGAAGAAATATTGGTCCTTATAAAAAATAAGGTTAACAGTAAGACATCATCAAAAAGATATTGATGGACCATGATTGATGAGATAAAAAGTAGTGTTCACTATTTCTGCTCAGAATTACCTTGACAAGCCTGAATGCAATTTAATACTCTTGTCACAATCCGTGATGATTCTATTAACATTCTTAACCACACTATTATGTGTGGTATCCATGGAGCAATGAATTCTTGCATGATCCTTTTTGCAATATAGAAATTTATGAACATTTGATCAAGAAACTTGCCCCAAAAATTTATTTGAGACACTTCATTCTCAGACCTATCTCATTTTCTACCATGGCCTTATACTTCTTAAATACTTTATATATATATCATATTTATGTTTTTTGAAGTAAGCCCATACCTTTATGGTGTGATCGTAAATTAAAGTGGTAAAGTAGTGGTAACAACTGATGGATTGGGGTAAAAACCCATACATCAATATGCACTAACTCCATCCTCTTTAACTTTACCATTGAAACACCTTTGGGGAAAGAAATATTCTTCTACTTGTTATATTCAAAATCTTCGCAGAACTCTAAATTCACTTATTTTAACCTCTAAAGCTTGTTCTTTGAAAGTAGAAATTTCATACCTATCTCTCTCATATGACTAAGCTAGTGGTGCTAAGGACCTGCACCAATCTCAGCTCCAGCCACATCAACATATTATGTCATCTCATTAATCGCGTAATGAGTGTCTTAATTGTTTCCTTGAGCCATCACGATTGCCCCTTGGTCTCCTTCCACAAATCAACAATGGAAGTACACATACTCTAACATTGTCAGCTAGTTCTTATTATTATTCATACTTGAAACATGTCTAACTTCATTGAGCTTTTAGTTTGTTTCATTTGGCTACTTGATATCAACATTACTCTTTCTTATGATACTATAAGCTTTATTATCTCCAAAATAGATATTCCTTAGACACCTTGGAGTTCTCCTGTGGATACAATCGTAGAGAGATTTCTATCTTGGCCTCCATCATCAATCTTCTTTGAAGCTTTGTAGTCTTTCTTGAAGTGTCTACCATTCACTTCTAACTTTCCCTTTTCCTTACATGGACGTTCCTCTTTTAAACTTGAATATATCCTTGCCTGTATTTTTGTTTAGATTCCTTCCTTTATTTTAACCATTCAAAACAAAAATTGAAGATTAATTCCTCGCCGCCTTTCTGTGAACTTCTTCATTAATACTAACCTCGTGATGTCATCAATGTTCAACATCATGTTGCCTAAAGAGTTACTTACCATCATGATCAATCCATCCCAGCTATCCCACAATTAAGATATATTTTAAAATATTTTGACCTCATTAGCAAATTTGATACCCATAGAACAAAATTGGTTAGTCACAGTATTCAAAATTATTCAAGTGTTTAACTACCGAACTGTCTTCCTCATCTTCATGTTAAATACCATCTTCATAAAAAAAATATTTGAATCACAAGTTTTCCCAAAAAGCATTGTTAATGTCGCCATAAGATCCACCATAGTTATCTTATTCATTATGTTGATTTCAACATATAAGAAAAGTGAAAGATGTATCAAATCTAGGGTATTTCGATCTAGCACTTCTCATTCTTCTTTAGTCATCGTTTAGGCTTCTTGGTGATTCTTTGTTGTGCCAAATACAATTTCTTTTGATACAACAAGTCTTTTAATTGCATCTTTTAAAACACAATTTGAATTATTAAACTTCTTCACCTTGTACATCACTTTATCAGTCACTGCTCCTCCTTCAATAAAAGGTCTTCAGAAAATAAACCCCGCTCTTATACCATATATTGTGGTGGAAACTTAGGCTTCAATCGGTTTACAATCAAAATCACATCGAAAAAAAAAATCACACTGATTCAAGAAATCCATATCAATAATATCTAACAAAAATGTAAATCAAAGTAATTTAAAAAAAAAAACAAAACTAAATTCAAGGTGAAAAAACACCTAAAACCTTGGATTCACACCACACCAAACCAAAAATTTCACTATAATAGGAGAAATGTACATAAATTTACACCACTCAAATCTTCTCAACTCTATTGGAACTTACAGTAATTTTGCTCCTTCCTTTCATGATCTCACAAGAATAATTGAGCGTCAAAATTCAACTCTCTATACACATCCTACCTTCTATGTACAATTGAAAGAAAACTTGTAAGACTACCACATGAGAAAATCTTACCTTTGCTCCGAATCGAGGGCTTAAAAAAGTGAATTAGGAGAAAATGACACCTGAAGTAGTCACGCCTCTCATTGGGTAATTATTCCAATTGCACTCTTTTCGAGCTTGGAATCAAAAGAACCCCCCTGGTAGTTACGCCGCTCTGGGTATAGTTACACCAGCCTGGGAAACATTTGAGAGCGTAGGTATGCCGGTATGGCATAGCAACGTGAATGGCTATTGAATATAACTTAAATACAACAATATTCCAATATATTAGTAAACAAAAATTCATCAATCAACAAACTATTAACACACAAGAGAGAAACGAAAAAAAATGTGTTTAAGAAGATTATGAGCACAAAATTTATGGGCATATGGTTGCCCTTGTTGATTCTAAATATCAGAATGCAAACTTTGAGTCTTACTTGAGGATTGTTTGGTCAACGGTGCTACGGGTGTGTTGCCTTTATAATGCATGAATTTCGGAAATTCAGTTGTTTGCTTGGAAGTAATTGCAAGTCAACGTAAAATAGTATCATATATAAAATTGAGCTCTTAGTTCATTTTTTCCTGAATTTGGAATTCAACCGCAGAATTTAAAACACACAGTTTAATGTAAAGTGCTGCCACCACCCTCGGCATACAATCGCTCCTGACATGTTGCCGCCAGTGGTACAGTCCGCTCCATCTCGTTGGTTGCTATAGCCCACCGATCGCTGTCCACTGTCAATGGCAGCCGCTGGAGACTACTACTGTCGGCATACATATTATTCTGAAATATAATATTTAGTCATTCATTTATTTTATATCAAATAAAGAAAAAACATTATAATATTTTAGATCTTGATAAATCATTTCATGCATATTACGTCGTAAATCATTTTAAACATAAATGTGGAAGTTGAATTGAAGGAACCTGAACCTTTAATTTACTCACTGTACCGGTTTGAGATAATAACTGCTCGAGCCAAGCACAAATCTCAACCTAATAGATCACCGACCACCGCCCCGTATTGGTCCTCCAATGAAATAATTATC
>NW_018164529.1:421492-439501 GCF_001263595.1 Phalaenopsis equestris
CCGCCCCGTATTGGTCCTCCAATGAAATAATTATCCGCTAAGGTCCCCTCACAACATCTGCACCCCTCACAACATCTGCACCACCACCAATTAACGACGTGGAGTTCACGTAAATTAATCCTGCACTTGCATCATGACGAATATGGCCCTCCTTTTGAGGTAAAATTATTGCGAATGCACACGCATAGATGTGCGGTGAGCTAATAAAAACTCCTCATTTACCAAAAAGTATATATCAGTAGACCCATTTAAAATTTTTTCTTTAAAAAAAAAAAATTTCATTGAACAGGGCACGCGAGATGCGTGCGCCGTCCGCATGTAATAATCCCTCCCTTTCCAGGGGACTCATTTATTCAAATAGAAGATGAGAGGTGACATAATTTCTTATATTGAGGTTTCTATGCAGTTATTGTACATCTTGAATTCGAAAGCATGTTAGTTTGAGCAAGATTTAAAAATTATTATTTATATTAAAACATCATTTGAATCTAATTTAATATTTTTTATTCTATTTTCTTAATCAATATTTTAATTGATTATAAATATAAACTTGATGAGTAGTGTTTCGAGCCAAAACGAGCCGAACACGAACGAACACATCTTAGTTCGTGTTCGGCTTGTTAACTTATCGAACAAAATTAACGAGCTGAACACGAGATTCTTAACGAGTCAAACACAAGTTGTTCGCAAACAACGAGTTTTTTTGACAGCCCTATATGAAACCCAATAAAGAAACTAGATTTAATATATATATATATATATATAGAAAAAGAGGATTCTATTAGATTTCAAAATGAAGTTAGAATTCTAAGATGAGGGGCTTTGAAATTGTCCCCAAAAGCAAGAGAAGGGGAAGGGTGCTTTGATACCAAAACAATTTGAGATTGAGCTCCACTAATAGCTGAGAAATGTGCTGGTATGTTTCATTCTCTGTAGATAAAAGAGAAAGAAGCCCTCGTCTCCACCATTAACTGTTGTATCTGGGTAATCCACTGTTGTATGTACCAAGGGGGAGTGTGTTTACTTGTCATATGTTCCACAATCTGAAGGGAGTCCACTTCTTCTTGTAGAGGAGTCCATTTGTTCATAACAACTAGCTTGAGTGCCCAAAAAAGAGCAACAATTTCAGCTTCCATAACATCATCTGCCATAATGGGTGAATGGAAATGTAGTAAACAGATCCCTCTGTGGTCCTTGAAGACTCCTCCAATGCCAGCTTCCTTTGGAGAGAAGCTTCCATCAGTGTTGATCTTTATGAAGGGATACATAGGTTTCTCCCATACTACCTTGATTATATTAAAGCTTTTCTGTTCAGCAGTTTTACATATATTCATGATGTTTGGGAAGCATTTCCATTGTATCAGTTTTCTGATCAAGGTCAAACAGTTGGCCACCACTTTTCCAGTAACAGCACCAGCATCCTCATGTTTGGCTTAATTTCTTGCAGCCCAAATGAACCATGCAATAATAAAAGGAATGGGACCTGACTTCAGCCTGTTTCATTCACCCAAAAACTAGTCAGACTCTCCCAATACAAATTGATTGTGTTGATATGAAAATGTGAATGCAGGATCCTTCCAAGCCTGTCTGAAGAAATCACATGTAAGGAAAAGATGCTGGGAAGACTCCATATCCTTTCTACATAAATAACATATAGAAGGTCCCCTAAATCCTTTAAGTTTCAAAATATCATCAGATGGGAGTAGGTTATTTAGCACTCTCCAAGCAAAGAAAGACATAGAAGGAGATAGAAATTTGTTCCACAAACAATCTCCCCATGGCACCTTATCCCATTGATATAATTTCTCATAAATATTTTTGGTAACACTTTGATTAGAACTGTAAGCTAAGACCAGTTTGTCTTTCCTTTCTTTATCAAACTTAATCTTATTTACCTTGTTTGCAGATGGCTCAGTAAGTAAGTGGCGAAGAAAATCTTTAGACCAAGACTGCCCCTCCCATCATTCATTCACCAAGGTGTTCCTGTTTGGAGAACCAAGCCAGGGATCCAAGAAATCATCAGGACACCATCTGTCCAGCCATAAATTGATGTTGCCATGTCCCAGCTCCCATAAGTATAGCTTTTCAGCAGTTTCCCTCACCTTTAGCATTTTGTTCCAAGTTTTGAAGTCTCCTAGTCCACTTGATACAAAGTTAGGATGGTCAAATCTGCAGTATTTGACAAACATGAATTTAACCCAAAGAGTTTCCTGTTGTTTGAAAGTAATCCAGAGTCTACACATGCTGATTTGCTGAAGCTGTTGAAGCCCCTTAAAGCCCAGTCCACCTTTTGAGAGAGATTTTGCCACTTTCTGCCAACTTGCCCAAATCATCTGCTTTCTCTTTCCAGTCCATAGAAATCTGTTGAAAATTTTCTCCAACAACACCTGTGTGCTTTTCTTCATCACTGCCACCTATAGGATATACATAGGAAAAGTAGTTACTCTTCAATAAAGTTATTCTGCCCCCATTAGAGAGGAAAGAATTGGTCCAGCATTGTAGAATGGAGTGTATTTTGTCAACTATCTCATCAAATTGAGTTAGTTTAGCTCTTCCCCTGCATAATTGAACTCCTAGATATTTAAAAGGCTAGATATTTAAAAGGGGTCGGCATGGTAGTGAAGCCAGTAAGTTCTAGGATCCAATGCCTGCAGGAAGGGGAAGCTCTTTTGTTGAACAACACTTGACATTTCTCTTTGTGTACCATGAGTTCAGAAGTGTGTTGAAATTCTTGAAAACACGTATATAAATTCTTGGCAGCAGCCTTGTGAGCTCTGGAAAAGATAATGATGTCATCATCATAGATTAAGTGACTAATGTCCAATTTCGATATGTGGTGATACATACTGTAATTCTTCCTTTGACCAGGTTTGTCAAGCAGTCTGAAAAGCTAGTCCAATGCTAGGATAAAAATTGTTGGGGAGAGAGGGTCCCCTTGCTTCAACCCCCTCGTGGCCTTGAAAAACCCCTTGACTTTCCCATTGATTAATACTAAATTTACATTCCCCTTTAACCATTTGTTGATGATATGGCAAGAATCAGTAGAGAACCCCCTTGCCATCAAAATTTTAGCTATGAAATCCCAATGAATCATGTCATAGGCCTTTTTAAAATCCAGTTTATATATCATATTCCCCCCTCCGCATGGTTTCTCAAAATCCAGTAGTAACTCTTGAGCTAGAAGCACATTATCACAAATGCTCCTTCCCTTTACAAAAGCAGTTTGTTTAGGGCTGATAATTTTGTGTAGAACATGTGGTAATCTCCTCACTAAGATTTTGCTAATGATCTTGCTAATCACATTAGTCAGACTTATAGTTGTGAAGTGATTCCATTGGTCTTTAATAGAAGACTTTGGGAGGCAAATAATGGTGGCAGCACTGAAGTAATCAGACAAATCATTACCTTGAAAAAAGTGTTGAATTGCATTAATCATATCATCCTTGATTATCTCCCATTCTTTTTTTTAGAAATTAGTTGTAAATCCGTTAGGACTTGTAGCTTTGAAGATGTCTATGGAATCAAGGGCTTGTTTGATTTCCTCCTCATCTGAGACTTTAGCTAGCTGTATACCTGCAGTGAAATCATGATCAGATATAAAGAGATTTGAGTCTGCATTCCCCCTATGGTTGTTGGTCGTATGCATTAGTTGTTGACAATATTCAACAACACTGGCAACAATCCCATCTTCATCTTTAATCCGTGTGCCATGTTTATCTTTAATAGAGTGAATTGTGTTGTACTTCCTTTGATAGTTGATACAAGCATGATAATACTTAGTATTTCTGTCACCATCAGAGAACTTTGTTTTAGCTGCTTTCTGTTTGAGAAGTTGTTCCTACATATTCACTGTTGTTAGTAACTTCTCATTAGCCTCCAAAAGGGAAGCCTCATCCACCTATCTAATTAGATTTGCCTTCTCCACTGCCTGTAGTTCCTTCTCAGCCTTTTCAACCCCATTCATAATGTTAGCAAATGTGTTCCAATTCCAGTTATTGAGAGCTTTCCCAACCTTCTTCTGCAAATTTCAGAGTTTGATTAGAGGGTTATATTGATCACAGTCTTTCCAATTCTCCTTGACATTATGAATGAAATCCTTGTGATTCGACCAGAAATTTAAATATCTCAAGGAAGACTTAGAATTCCTTCTTGTGGTAGCTAAGGTGATCAACAAGGGCCTACGGTCAGATCCAGCTAAGCTGAGGTGAGTGATGGAAGTATGTAGAAAATTTTGAATCCAACTATCATTTACTAAGATTCTATCCAGTCTTTCCCATATGTATGTGTGTGTGTGTGTGTGTGTGTGTCTGTGTGTGTATATATATATATGTACACATATAGATATACATACATACATATATATGTATACATGTAGATATACATATATACATAAGTACATGCATACATACATATTGATGCGTGCTAGAAAATTTGCGGCGGTAGAGTAATGAATTATCGTCTTAGCATTACACGAGAATTCAACACACACAGATAATAGAAGAGAAGAAAGAAAGAGGAGACACCTCGACTTTTTACGTGGAAAACTCTTGAAAGGGGAAAAAACCGTGATCTATAGCCCAGTTGAAATAATCCACTATGAATGATGAGTACACATGTTCATTGTTGTCCTAAATTAAGGAAGATGAAATTATAAATTTGTATAACTTTAATAAAGATGTAGTTCTTGGTGGCAGCAGATTGCAAGGGTCATTGTCTATTATTTAGAAAGTAGTGGTCCGTTGTGAGTGTTGTAGATGGTTGCTCAAGAAGCGTTGATTGGTCAAAGAAACCATAATAAGTAATTACGAGAGTTGTGGACTACATAGACCATATTTGCGAGTATGAATGATGTTCGGAGGTCGTCGGGGCTGGAGTCGGGAGTTGCATGAACTATGAACCACGTAGGCCGTACGAGTGAATATGAATGATATCTGTAGGCCGCGAGGGACGGAGTCGGGCCTGTGAACCAAATAGGACATATGTGCGAGTATGAATGACGTCCGTAGGCCGTGAAGGCTGAAGTATGGAGCTGCATGAGCTGTGAACCACGTAGGTCGTAGGGGCGAGTATGAATGACGCCCGTAGGTCGTGAAGGCTGGAGTTGGGAGCTGGAGTTGAGAGCTGCATGAGATGTGAACCACGTTGGTTGTAGTTGACACATAGACTGTAGTGATGAGCTTAGGTCCCATGGCGATGACTAACAAATTCTGGTTGGTGGTGATCGACGGTGACGGTCGACAGTGGCTGACAGTGATCGACGGGCGTCAATATCGACCAACAGTAGTCGATGGCCATCAGCGGTAGTCGACGATGATCAGGAAGGTGCTGGACTTTAGCTCCTTCTCAGAGTTTCCAATTCTCTCTAAAGCTTCAAGTCCCCCCCCCCCCCCCCCCCCCCAAACCCCCGTCCCCCGCATGTGAGGGGTGAGGCTCTATTTATTTTATTCTGGATGTCACTAATGTATGATATGAATCATTTTGATTGGACGGTCCGGAGAGCTTCTTCTGATCAAACTTCGTTTAATGGACATTTGTGTGTCTTAACGATGTCAAAATTGCACAATCTTGAGTTCATTGGATTCATCTTGTTGAGACGCTCAATTCAACTATAAACTTACTAGATTCGACAACCGTTTGACATTTCAAATGTGTCTTAAAATCTTCCAAGAATGGTTTAATGACTTGATCTAAGCTTGATTTCACTCGGATTGGAATGACATTGATATCATTAGGTCTTTTTCATCGAGCTGACATTTAGACTATAAGTTTGCTGAAACCGGAGCTCTGGATGAGTTTTTATCAAAGTTTGAACATCTATCGCTCAAAATATTATCTCGAGATTCGTGTCATACCTCAAGATTCATGCTGATTAATGAAGATTTATTGGTGGCGTATCACATACATACATGCATTTATATATATATATATATATCACACAACTTTTATGTGTTTATACATCGAACACATGGATTTCATATTTATAATTTATACAATGCTTAAATGTCATTATCATTTTAAAATAACAAGAAACGATATATTTCACCTTGAGAAAATTAATCAATATCTTCTACTTGATCTTACTAATTAGTGTTATAAAAATAACATCAAATTGTAAGTATTAAACAAGTAAATACATAATAATTATATATATGTATTTAAATACCCTTCTTCATTTTACATTTAACAAATAAATTAACTTATTTTTCTCTAAATGCTCTTAAATGTCACCATCAAATATATTGTAATTCAATTAAAAGAAAAAAGGGAAAAAAACCTAAAAATAAAGTAATCCTAAACGTTTCCATTATATATTAAACTCCATGCCAAAAATTTTTATGTTTTTAAAATATAATATGTAATTTTGAAGATGTAGCAAAAATAAAAGATGCAATGTAATTGTTTAGTAGAGGAAAAAAATGTGATTAATGTCGAATAAACTGTAGTTTGGGGTGTTCATTTTTCAATTTATTAAGAAAAAAACATATTCGCTTAAAAATTCGATAACTTTGATTGTAATTCACATGCATTTGATAGTTTTTGACTTTAGCATGCAGCACACACTTAATGCATACTAATGTTGTATTTTGCTTATTCTATTTACTATGCAAATGAAGAAGCAAAACACATAGTACAAAATAGGCATAACAACTTTGCTTTGAAAGTGAAATGCTTTTCTTATTATTTTGTTATCCCTTTCTTATTTTGCAATTTGACAGAAGGCAATTTATAGCGACTATGATAGTTTTTTTTGTTTTGTATTATTACTTTCTTCATTATATTTAATTGCACATATTATAAATATTTGTATATGTGAAGTTCAACTAGAGAAACATTAGTTTCCGTAATTAGAAATGTCAACTGAATTTGAATACACGGCAATGAATTTGAAGTACAAGAAATAAAAACAATATGTAGAATACTAAAAAAATATTAATGCACAAAAATATATTAGTGTTTATGATGAATTCTCAATGATATGCATATCTCTAGTGTATAATGATGAGTTATACACTAGAGATAATGTTGTTCATTATCTCTTCATGTTATACTTATTGTTGTAGCCAATACATTTGACAACTTTATTTGTTAAGCTAGAATTGGTGAGGAAACTAAGATTATCTTGTTTAGGATGATTCAACTGATACTATTTGGTACAACCGAAATGCCATGAAGCATCGGTAATATGTGCATTTAAATTGACTAATCAACTAAAAAATCTTAATTCAATCATTATCTTTTTGAATATAGTATTCTAAATTAAGAGTTGAAGAATTTTTTTAGTTTTTGACTTTTAGAAAAAGAGATTGTTATCTTCTTTCAAGCTTAACTTCAACATTCTCCTCTAAAAACTCCTAATTTTTTTTCTCTTTAACTTGAGCATTTTTATTTTTTGTTTCTCTTTTGTTTTTTTTTTTCATTTCCATTTCCATTTTCTTATTTTCAAATCTTATTTTCAAATAGGATTACTCTATCTGATTATGCTTCTTTTTCGTTTTTTTGAATACCACTTCTCTTCTGAGTCTAATTCTCAAATATCTCTTAAATAAATTTAAAATATTTTAATTTAATGGATACTAACTAAGAAATAATTTGCTTGAATCAATTAATTACTAAGTTGTATATATATTTGATGAGTTAATTTTTTATAGCAAAGTTTAATCTAAAAGTTTAAAAATTCTTATATATTTGAGTAATTAATTATACTTAGAGGTCAATAATTATGGAGTCACCAATGATTTCAAAATATAATTGAAGGTTCACATCACCTCTACTTATTTTATTCACCTCTTGTTAAATCATGCTATATCCTAATTACATCTCTCATTTCGTTATATGTACTTATAAAATGTAAATATCTAATCATACTTTAGGACGTTGTTTTAAAATTATCATTTCCCATAAACGTATTTTTGACATTTACACATGAAAGTAACAACAAAAAAAGAAAAAGTATAGCAAGGTAAAACATGAATATATAATAAAAGAAAAACATAATACAAATAGTAAAAAACACCACATCTAACTCACATACCCACCACACAAAATACTAAAGTCGCAGAACATAATCACCCTTTTTAGACTAGAAACATGAAATCAGATGAACATAGGTATAATTATTCATAAAAAAAAAAAAATGCAAGAAGTTGATCTAGTCATAATCATAACTCAGACGCCATCATTGTGCTCCTAAATATGACTGTGACATAGGTGACTCTAGATATACGACTTAACAAAAATAAACACATTCAAATAATAAATTAAGAAATGATATATTGCATTGCATCCCAATAATCTTTTAGTTTAACATCCTCAATCTAACCAAACCACACACACCATGCACATGCATCATTCAACAAAAGCAAACATGCAATTAAATTACAGGATAACGATTGATTTACTTCCCAAGTAGTGCTTGGTTTTACGCCCTTTTTCTAACACTGTCAAATCATACAAAAAAAAAATTCCTCCAGGAACGAATTTCCATTTTGATAGTCCTTAATCAATTGCTCAATGTTTTAGATGCTATGAAGACTCTCCAATATTATTTAATTTTAATCCCAAATTTTCACCTATTTCAAATTTTAAACTTATTTTCTAGACCCTACTTTAAAATCCCTTACAATTTTTTTGATTCCATTCTAAAACACTTGTCAAAGGTATAAGTAGGGGTAGAACTAGATTATAAATTTGAAATGTTAATTCGTCATCTTGAGCTCTACTAGTTAACTCTTCATTATGTAAATCAATATTTGTCATAATAGTTGAATGAAAATATCTGCCAAAAATAATTTGAATCTCAACATCATCCTTCATATACAAAATAACAAAATCAATCGAGAAGATGAACTTATCAACTTTCAATAAGATATTCTCTATAACCCCTAGAAAAAGTAAAAAAAAAATGTTCTACTAATTTAAGGGTCATAGTGGTAGGTTGAAGTTTTCCTAGTCCTACTCTCTTAAACACTACAAAAATAATAAATTTATGCTAGCTCCTAAATTGAACAATGTCTTTCTCATAAATTGGTCTCTTATAGGGCATGAAATGGTAAAACTACCCGGATCTTTCAGTTTTTATGGGAGTTTTTTTTTAATTGTAGCACTACAATCCTCAGTTAATACGACATTTTCAAGATGAGAAAATCTACAGTTTTTAATTTAAAAATTCATTCATAAATTTCATATAACTGGGCATTTGTTCAAGAGCTTATAAAAATGAGATGTTAATAGCGATCTTCTTGAACTCTTCTAAAAATTAGGATAATTATTGATCAAGTTCTGTTAATAGCGATCTTCTTGAACTCTTCTAAAAATTAGGATAATTATTGATCAAGTTCTTACCATATTATTCTTTGAGAAAAAGGTGGTGGATGTCTCTCAAGTTTCTTTCTAAGGATATGAGCGTGTTTTTCTTAAGTCTTTTGAAGGTTTTTCAATAGTTTCTCATACTTAAGTTCTTCTAATTTAGCTTTCTCTATAGTCACCCCTTCTAACTCTTCTTCGCTCCTAAGATTAATGAATTGACACTGCTTTTCACACTAGTCATTAGGATTCACCTTAGTGCTGCTAGGTAATGCCCCTTGATGTCTATGACTTAATGAGTTTGCTAACTATCCTAATAATAACGTTATGTTCTTTATGGTTGTAGCTTCTCTATAGTCAATTTCACATTTGCAACACTAAGTCTTTCAAAATTTTCTCATTTTCAAATTCAGTATTTGAAATGAAGTCAAAAGGATGACCAGGTTTGGCGTCAAAGAAATTACTACCTGGTTATTTCAAATTCCTAAGTTATTTTATTGGTTACAAATGTGATAATTGTTTCTAAAATTTTGATTGTTATTTAAATTAAACTTTAAGTAATTTTTCAGCCAAGATGATGACTGTTATAATAAGAGTTATTAGGTTTGTTATCACTTAAATTTTAGAACTCTACAAGTACAACACACTCGGATAACCAAATTGTTCATAAAAATTATTATCATTTATTAGTTATCCTGGTGTGGAATTCACACTTAAATTGTCTCTCTTCTTGTAAATAAGAAATACCTGCGCAGTTAATATTGACAACATCTGGTGATTTGACATCTCTCCTAATATTCTTTTTAAGTTTTGTGGTTTTTTTTTTTTTAATGATTTTCTTAATCTTAGGTTCACATGGTCTAGTTCAACAAAGGGAGTCTTATACATACTCAATTAAGACTAACTAGCAACTCTAAATAAACCGATAACAATTATAGACTAACTAGCAACTCTAAATAAACCGATAAAAATATAATTGATCATGATTTATTGAAAAACTATTAAAATATGCGCATGTGTTGAAAATAGAAGCAAAAAAAAGTATTATTTTTTGATTTTCTGATACCAAAATAGCAAATGAAAGACAATAAAAATAAAAAACCATAATTTTCAAGTCTACACAATAACGCTTCAACTAAAATCTTCTTAAAATGGAAATTCAACTTCATTCACGGACAACGTCGCCAAAAACTTGATACAACCGAAATGATATGAAGCACCGCTGAAATGCAAGTATAGCTGTTGACTAAGTAGTATATGAAATTGAGTTCGTTTATCGATCCCATGAGGAATGAGTTAACTCTCAAAGTCTGAAAAGTTCTATAGTTTATTGGTTTTTAGACTACGCTGAAGGTTCAAAATTTCTAATCCTAATTTTTTTTCAAAAAGTTAAACAAATATCTAATTTTGAGTTTAAACAATTAATACCTCCCTTGAATTGGTTTTATGCAAACTAGATCTATCAAAGTGACTCTAATAAAGTTGGCAATTAGGAGCAACAATCTTTTTAAGCCCTTCTCGACGGTCATAACAAAATTAGAGCTTCATATTTAATGTAGTCCTCTAACAAAAAAAAAAACTCCGATTCTTGTAAATTTTCCTTTACAATTATACCATCCTAACAATAATATTTATATTCTCGTAGAGTAGTACATGCTAACTAAATTGTTCTACTAGCTGATACGTGTGGATTTAGTGTGTTAGTTTCGCAAATATTTTTCATTATTACAAAATACATACGACAGATACAACAACAAATATTCAAATTAATCTCAATAAAATAACTTATATTAAAATAATTTTATATTTTAATAATCTTTAAACTGTCAAAATCTTCTTTAAAAATAACGCAAATATACATATCACTCAAGTAATAAATGGCTCTAATAGAGTTCTAGATATCGATCCCACAAGTAATTTAAGATTATAATGTAAAGTTCTATTTTAAAAATACAAAATGTATAGTGTGAAGTTTTAATATTAAGTAACAAGTGAATGCTAATTAAAATGCAGTTGAAAGATAAAGTTAACTAAACTAAATGCTAACCTTTCAAAAGTAAAATTACGAAAATTAAAACTAAGATGTTTTGATGGAAAGTTCAAATTTAAGAAAGCTTCATTCCTCTTTACAATTAGTATATGATTTGTGATGAAATTAAAATCATTTGAATATATATATATATATATATATATATATATATATATATTATTTTGTACCAAATAGGAGCAATCTTATTCTTCAGAGTTTGGTCCATAATTCTGTGGTTAGGCTAGAAGGATACTAGCTGCGACTCCAGTGCACCCACTACTCCCTCCCTTGAGGGCTAACAATCTCGCATCAATTTCCAATCAACTAGACCAAATTGAGGATTTTAATCTGTCACATTAAAATCTCCAATTCTGCATCTAACAAAGTTAACAAAGTATATCATCTAACAAAGTATATTTCCCTATTTATTGCTCCCAATTCCATGGATGAAATACTCTCCCATGAAATCAAATGTGATTTTCCTAATGCTGTAGAAATCATAGCCCTTTCAGAATATATGTTTCTTAACATATTTTAATGTTTCAATTGGCCAGATCAAAAAGTAAATGAAGATCGGAGTTCAAATCATCACAAATTATTGACATTTAAAACCATATAAAACAAAATCAATTCTTCACAAAATCATATATCTAAGTAGGGAGAAGGACAAAGAAGACTACTCAGAATTTATGAGAAGGATATGATAAAACACGGATTTCACATATAAAAATAAGTTTACAAAACAAAATAAATAAAAGACATAACTTATCTCACATTCCTTCCCAAACAAACTCCTAGAAGTTATCTCCAAGTCTTTCTCTCTTTACAGACACTCTCAATTCTATCTTAGAATTGTAATGAAGAAAAAATCTCTAACCTTCCCTCTCCTCTTACAATCCTTGAAGAAAACCTCCAAGCCCTTGAATTTCTCACACTCTCTCTCTCTAACTCTCATTCTTCACGCCACACACCTCATGCCCAAAACTCCTGCCCCCCTCTCTCTCCTTCAAGCCCTAGACTTCCTTCTCTTTTATTAAAAGCTACCTTCCATCAAAACGAATTCAAAATTCTCTCCAAAATTCTATCCAAAAGTCAACTTTTTTTAATTCAAAAGATATGTCTATTGATCTAAGAGACACATCCCTTCATAAAAGAACCTTCCAAAGTGTCTAGATGCATCGAATCACTCCAAGGGGTGTTTAGAACAAGTGTCTTTTTGAAAATTTGTGCAAAATTCGTCTCGAACCGCCTTAATCCGCAAAAGTCATCCCTGAAGCATCTTGCACCAAATCTGGTGCAACATGCGCCAACTCTCTATCAAATGGCGCATCTGGCGCCAATTGGCGCATCATGGGCCAATTTGCTGAAGGCCACGTTGTTGTGGGTTTTGGCGCATATGGTGACGAACCGGCGCATCTAGCACAAATCTGGGGCATCATGCGCCAGAATTCGAAACTTCACTATTTTGACTCCAAATTTCGTTATGTTTGCTACTTTCGCTCCAAATACCTAAAATTAATATACTTGAAACAAAAATATGAAAATACCTTTCTTTAAAGTGTAATAT
Organism: Phalaenopsis equestris; assembly: GCF_001263595.1. Classification (NCBI taxonomy): domain Eukaryota; kingdom Viridiplantae; phylum Streptophyta; class Magnoliopsida; order Asparagales; family Orchidaceae; genus Phalaenopsis; species Phalaenopsis equestris. The sequence continues at coordinate 434,392 of NW_018164529.1, forward strand.
CACCAAAAATAAACATAAAATATATACTTAAAACAATATATTATTTTGGTGTATCACTAGCTTACTCTCATAGTACTAGATCATAACCTATTTTACCATCCTAAGTGATCTGTTTATCAGTAAATTATATGTACAAGGTTTAACTATCAATTTAAATACAATTTAAAATTTGTTGTAAAATTAAATTTTAAGAAAGTTCAAACAACCTCACTGATATTCTCCATTGATTAACAAGAATGTATAGTGAAATCACTGAGTTATACACAATTTAGAGTACTTTTTTAGATCCTTTCATTGAAATGCTCTGACTGCTTTTGAGTATTCTCCTTCTCTGTGTCATTTGTGTTCACTCCACTATCCATTATCCTCTTATGGCTTTGTCACTCAAAATTATTTGTATACATCTTATATATATATATATATATATATATATATACACACACACACACACACAGTATACATCTTATATATATATATATATATATATATATATATATATTGGGGGAGAAATGCCATTAATTGAGGCATTCGAAGCAAAATCGCATGATTTCAAGTTCCCATAAGCCATATCTGGTACCTAGAAGCCCATATTTTGCACTATTTTCCTATTATTGGGTGCATTAGTGTCCCAAACTAGTGCCCAAAATTTTGGCTCTAGTTTCGGGCATCTATGCACCCAAGACTGACATATGGGAACTAGTTTAACATAATTAGCCTAATTTAGCCAATTTTGATCAGTTTCATCTACTTGCTCCTCAAGTTGTCTAATCACATGTGCATTGTGTATACAATCACAAATACTATGAAAATCATATTACTCAATTTATTCAAATGAGAGTGAAACCCAAAATTATGATTGTGTAAATGATACATGTTATAGTGTTGGTAGCCATGATGACATGTATAGTGCACTGGAAAACAAATTTGCTTTTTTGATGCAACGATGCAGGTGGGTTGATGGGCTTGGTTCTATATGAACCGGTGATTATGAGCTCCATAGAATTGATGCTTTGGACTCACTCAAAATGAAAGAATGAGATGAGATAGTCTATTGTCTGCTTTTGGGTAAATTAAAGTCAAATGAGATAATAGATAAGACAGAAGCCAAAGATTTTGCCATCATTTTGCGAGGATTTATAAATCTGGGTTTCAAAGTTTGGGTATAAACCCTTTTATTTAATTACCTCTCACGATAATAGGAGAGCACTTTCGATCAAGCCAGTCATTAAGTGCTAATTTTCATAAGTATATGTTAACAATAGACTTAAATTTTAAATTATAAAATTATCACTATTAGCTTAGTATGAATGGTGAAAGAAATGTTGATGAACTCGATTAAGATCTCATGGTTCTGTTATCCTTAGTTGTAGTGGACCATAATTCAATTAGTTTGAGGAGGTAGTTAACCCAACTTGATAGAATGATCCATCTTAGCAACCATGAGTTGCTTACATGGGGTGAATGTTTGTTTAAGGGAACTAATTAAACTTGACCCTAGCCAAAAATGAGATTTGTACCTTTTCAGGTATACCCTATATTTAATGGCTAAAATAAACAAAGTCATTCAGAAAAATATAAGTAATAACTGTGACCATAATATAGTGGATCAAATTGGGTCAAACCACTTGCTGAGAGTGCTCTGATCGTAACTGCTTCATTATGGAGCCAATTAGCCAGACCATGCGAATGGAGGAAATGAGTCACCTCCTTACTACAACAAAATTAAGTGTTAATTTGGTAGTATAATTGATATGATATTTGTCTATTGTAAGCTTAGGTTAATCTTAGGTTTATCACTCTTAACAAATGGTAGCATTTTATAGGAAGAAAAGGTAAGAATGAATGTAATATGTAATCATTTAGCATGAATCACATTCTGAGATTATGATAGGTAACAGATAAATATGAAATACATTAGTCGCATTATTTAAACAAAAATGATTATAAAAACTAAATAAATAATAATTATTAAATTATTTGTGCATCAAATATAATAAATATTGATCATTGGCACACTCTTAAGCTCTACTAGGTGAGAAAAAGTCACTCCAATTAATAAATATTGCATTTTTTAATCATCGATTTCCTCACCAAAAAAGAAAATCTCTTGGAATAAAATGTTAAGCTTTGAAAAAAACACTTATGATAAATTGATTTGCCCGAGAGCTCATAAATCTCTGCAACATCAAAACCTCATTGTTCATGTTGTTGAGCTCCACTCCTAGATCATTGACAACTTCAAAATGATTAATTAAAGCAATGAATCTTTAAGTGAAGCTCTTAACTAGAATTATTTGAAGCTCACAAAAGAACTACACTTACATCTTGTACTTTCTACAACATGTTTATACTGGCAATATCACCATCAAAACTCTGCCTTTTTATGAACTTTTTTCTTTTTTATCATGGAGATAACTAGTTTACTTATATTTCAAAACCTAAGCATAACTGATAGTTTTGATGTATCCGCTTCTTTTTCTACGACTTATTAGCAATTATTGAGAATTTAAGCATTCTAAGAAAAAGGAGCAACATTTAAATTTTTTTTTAACAATTCTTATTTTCTTGAAATAGAAGTTAGCCCATATAATGAGCATAACAATATTCAAAGATTTAAAGTTGTGGGATGGAGAATAAATCTGTAGCTCTATTGAGTCACTCACTATTAATTGGTTTGCTGAAGAAATTTTCCTCCTCATAATGGCAACAAGTTATTCTAACAAATTGACCAACTTGTGTTTCCCTTGAACCATATGAGTGCCACTAGAAGATTCTCAAAGTCTCTTCATATATTTAGATAAAATTTCAATAACATTTTCTTTTCACATATTTTCATCAGTCTTCTCCTCCTCTATCTTTTTAAAGAATGGGGTAAAAGTTTACTCCCCATATTTCTTCCAAGCTTCTATTTCGTTATTTCATTGAACTAAAATTTTTAATGTCAATTCCATAAAGCTTTCAAGCATGATACATGAATCCAAGAACATAGAAGATGAAAAAATCCTCAGAAGGATCAAAGTATTTTATAGAATTCATTTACAAAAAAAAAAGGATAAAGAAACTTTTAAGTTCATAAATGATTGAAATTTGAGTAATTTGTCGACTCAATAAATAGATATTTCATTCATTCTTTTGTTCTATATATTCAAAACCCTCCAAAAATTCAAGAAAGTTAAACAAAAAAGAAAACAAGTTAATGCAGGTTATATTAAGCCAAACAGAACAAATTCGGACTAAATCAATTTCGGCCGAATCAAACAGATCAAAATTCATTAGAAAACACAATCTCTTACACCTGTGACCCACGTGGAAATCGCCTAACATTCGCCCCGAACTGACCAAGCCAGGTCCTCTATAGTTGCCGCCACGTTATCCTCGTCTCAACTTACCTGTCCGCCAGGCACCATCGGATAATCACCACATGCTTGGAATCCACCGGCCTACGCCGCCACTTAAAACATACTCCCGACCGCTGTCAATATAATTTAAAAAAAAATTCTACAGTCTCCAAATCCCAACGGCTACTTTCCTACCAGAGACTTCGATTGATCCACGCGTCATCAAGATTCGAACCCGTATAATAATCCAGCGTCAATTTCACGCTGCGTCTGGACCGGACGCGGTGATATCACTCGCATGGAACATTCTGGCTTCCGTGTTCGAACCTCCGAGGGTAACATAGTAGTTTCGTCGTCAAACTAGTTTTATATTCTTAATTACTTTTTTGAATGCTATATATTTTCGGTCGAACTCGGTCGTAGTGGACCGAGGGGATTTGCTCTTTCGAAGAGGACCAACTCTGTAGTAGTCTTTTCTTAGGTAACTCCCGGATTCTTCAGTGCTCGCTCCATTGTTCTGTAAAAGCTTCTTCCTTTAAGTTTTTGCTATTCTATTTCCTACGTATTTGCTTACTCACGCTCAATTTCATATGGCCACTTTTGTTACACAGCGGTGACAAGGAGTCCGAGAGTTCTTCGTTCCGATTTGTTTATTATAAATGGCAATAGGAATTGAAAATGACAACGGTACAAAATCCCTTGTGGGGATCTGTAAACCTGGCAGGAGGAGGCATTGGTGCAGAAATGCCCCAAATTTGAAAAGATTCAATGAGGGATTGATTCATGGAGTAGAAGTATCAAGTTTTCTTGAATCGTTGCCCCAAGATATTGTGGTAAATTTATTGATGAGAATTATGTTGTTCTAAAGTTAGAGCTTGGCATTTTTCAAATACTTACCTTAATTTCTGCAGGTTAATATTCTGACAAAATTGAGACATGGTGACTTGAAGCATAGCCTCTTGGTCTCCAAATTTATAAGTGAAGCAGTGAGTCCTTATAGAGACTTGAAGAAATATTGAATTTTGAATTCTCTTGCCTTAGCATATGTACTCCTTTTGTTTAATTTCCTTTTATTTATATCCATATCCAGGCATTAGTTGCAAGGAAAACACATTTTCTGTACACTACTCCAGCAACAAAGCCTGCCTTTAGTAGAAACTTGGAGCTAAGTGATTCAGAGATTTCAAGAGCTCCAAAAGCTTTGGAGCAAATGAGAGCTAAGAAACAGAAAGCCAAAAGATTTCAGTGCAATGGGAGAAGGCTTTCAAGCATTTTTGCACTTCTATGAAAAGAAAAAGAAGAAAAAAAAAGAGAAGGAATAATGCGCAGATAAATTCCGGGCATGATGTATAGTTTATATAACTGCTTTTTATTGTGCCCTGTGAAGAATTCGTATTATAATCGACAGTAGGATCACTTCAATACTTGAATTGAAGAAAATTAGGTGAAAATGTATTTTTCAAATGTTTTTTTTCTTACATATTTTCCTTAATGGAAAATTTCTAGGAATGATTTTAAAAATGTGATTCTACGATGTCATAATTATGTATGAATATAATAGTTTCATGTTTTTTGAGCCAAAAACTTGCCATATTTAACATTTGAAGCTTCTTTACTTGTTACATTCTCTAATGTTTTCCTTGCTTGGAATTGAAGCAGTTTTTTTTTTTTTTTTTTGTTCAGTCTAACTGCTTATTCCAACTTCAAGTTCTCTGTTTGGTAAGAAAAACTCTCATAAGTTTGAACCATCCTTTCCTTAAATTTGCATTCCT
>NW_018164529.1:439511-450886 GCF_001263595.1 Phalaenopsis equestris
TGCAGACTTGAAAGGAGGCCCAATTTTATTTAAATTGAAATAGAGTCAAATACTTGTCAAAGCAGCTTCTAAATTTCCACAGTTAACATGGGTGCTGTGCCATTCCGCACACGCAATGCATGTTGTAATATTCCTTTTGGTAATATAAAGGGTATAAAGGCCATTTCAGTTGAACATGAGATTGCAGTGATTTAAGTCGGTGAGTAGGGTTAGTCATAAACAAAATAGAGATCAACGAAATGAGGCATAAACACAATATAAAGGGTATAAAGGCCATTTCAGTTGAACATGAGATTGCAGTGATTTAAGTCGGTGAGTAGGGTTAGTCATAAACAAAATAGAGATCAACGAAATGAGGCATAAACACAATCTTAGATTAGTGGTTAAAGGCCACAGATTCTATATGACTTACATTTCTATTCAATATATCATCATAGTCCAAAATTTTAAGCTAATAAAAAGATGGCCATTCGAAAGAAGATTGAGTTGAGATGAAAAAGAACCAAAATGTTATCTCCATTATACAAATATAAATATACTTATCGAGGGTGTGAGAGAATTAGGTCATAATCTTTCAGTTGGCATTTAATTTAACAATTGAATAAATAAAATTTTTATGGATATTGTTCTTATATACCATGTCATTCATGTACCTCAAGTGAAAGGATACATCTAAGGATAAGAAACATTAGATTTCTTAACTAGTTAATTTTGAGTATTATTTTCAACATATTCCAAAATCTAATTTGGAATTGTAATAAGAAGGAAGAGGGTTCTAAGATCAAACTTTCTCAGTCCAACTCTATATAATGGGGTGCTTAATTATAAAAGTGATGGAGACTTATCCTCACCTTTATAAAAAAGGGTATTAAATTCACAAGAAAATCTTCTTATAATATTATTATAGTTAGTTTTGAAACTTTTATTAAGATTAACAGCAACTAAAAATCTAACGAATGTCCTTTTATTCCAATCTCATGGCGGCACAACAAATTTAACAAATGGGATTAGAAAGTAACAAAAAGCTTATGTAATATAAGTTTTTGATGGTTGTCCAGTTTGAAGAGGCCATTACAGGGATAAGTTTCAACACGACTAATATTTATGTAAATAGAAACTGGGTTAGGAAGAGGCAGAGATTTAAGCACCTTCAATAATAATAGAGTATATAAAGATTTATATTGGAAAATATATAACATCATAAATATGTTTCTTAAATAAATATAATGGAATTTTCTCATTGATCTAAGGGTTGTGAAATGGGGAGTTATTCAACTTTATAAACCATTTTATAAATGCCTTTCTAGAAGAAAAAAAAAGTTGGGAGATATGAAAGCTAGAATCTGGGACTTTCCCCTCCACTATTTGTTCAATAAAGCATGAGCATATAGATAAATGTATGTAATCTTGGCCTTACAAGGCATGCTCTTGATATATAGAGAATAAATATCTAAATAACATTTGTTCTTAAGGGTGCTAATGATTTTTCAAGCGATACGATTCAATTTCTTAATAATTTTCCCATCATTTAAAAATCTAGAGCATGACCTTCGGGTGAAACATGGATCTAATCTAATAAGAAATAAGGCTCCAAATAAAGTATTTGGTAAGGTGAAGCTTTCTAACCACATAAATCATATTGGCTTCATTTTAGTTTTTTTAGCAAAGTATAATTCTTTAAATATTATCTTTCTAGTAGAGAATGACCCTATGGTAGCTAATAAAGAGTTGATTAGTTTTAAATATATGATATGACCTAAATAGTTATGATAAATTCTTATTAGATAAACAAATACCACACACTGAACTATTGTTCTCAGGATCATTGCGGTGACACAACCTATAGAGAAATGAATTAAGATAGAGAATATTATCCCTTTCAATCTTCCATATGTCAAAATGTTATCTATACAAAATAGGTATGTGATATAGGTGGAGTTGTTAATTTCTAAATAAAATAATAGAAGTCTCCAAAAGTATTTAGAAAGCATTCATAAAAAAATAAAAGATAAAGAGAGGTGAGCATTCCAGTCCAAGTTACTTTATTTAATCTAATTATCAAAAAAGTTGGTTCAAATTTCTTCGGAATCTCAAGAATATGTCTTGCATCATAAATTCAAACCACGACATGGCTTTCAATTGTTGCAGACGAAAGTTTTATGGTTGAAGTACCCTCAAATTTAATTCCAATGAATTAAATTGATTAGCATTAATAATATTTTTGAATTGAGTATTTCCAACAGGGAGGGAAAAACAATTTAAATAAAAAAGAAATAAAAATTAAAAGAAGGTAATGGATTAGATTTAATTTTAATTTGAAAAATTCGATAGTCCTAACTGTTAAAATTTGATTTAAATTAGAGTTTTGATAAAAAGAAAATAGAACAAGATTGAATAGAACTATTATAAACTTGATATATTTTGAGTTTTTTAAGAGAAAACAAATGACTGTTTACCAATATACAACTTATACAATGTATTATTACCTGTAAATGTATGTAAAATACATCCTACAAAGAAAATGAAATAAGGAAAAAAAAGTAAAACAATCCAAATCAAATAGAGTCCATCTGAACCGTGTTTTAGGTCCCAACTCTGAGCCGAAGGCCAAATCAATTCTTAATTAAGCATGAGTTTGGGTTTCGCTATCCTTATTTTTTTACTCGATTGAATTTAAAATAATTGATCTAGAATTGAATCAAATCAAATCAAGTCAGGCTCCAAGCTCTTGTTTCCTTACATTGGCATGGATAAATATGATCCAAACTAATAAATTAAGAAATTTATGGCAGAGAACCTTTCAATATTTGTAACTAGGACTGTAATCGAGCGAAGGCGAGTCTGTGTTTGGCACGGATTGAGCTTGGCTTGGTCATATCATAAGTTGTTCATATTCAGTTCGAGCTTGAGTCAAACTTCACATGTGTTCATATTTGACTGCATAAACTTTCTTAATGTTCATGCTTTCAAAAGAGTATATAAATTTTTATATAAAAATAAAAATTTGATGTGAACTTGTTTTTTCATATAAACTAGTAAAAAAGTTAAAACTTCAAATGAGTTCATTTTCTTATAAAATGTTATTAAAAAATGATTTTACAATTTTAGATTAAGAAATAATTGAATAAATTCCAAATTTGCATATGACTAATTCAAAACTATTGAATTAAATAATATATAAGTTATGAATAAATTTTGTTACAATAAAAAAAAAAACTTAAGTAAGTACTAACAAACTAGCTCATTAAAATTTAAAAAAAGATAAAATTGTATTAAACTTATATGCATTTTGATATTAAACTTTAATATGTTATTATTAAATTTATAAATAAATAAGCTATTTAAATATATTTTATTTGATTAATATATCATATAAGTATAAAGTATTTAACAAACTACTTGTTGAACAACGAACGAGCTTGTTTGCGAACCTCAATAAACAAGCAGGAGAATGCTTAAATTTGGTCCATTTAAGCTTCGAGATTTAAGAAAATGTAGGAACTTGTTTATTTTTTTATTTGAAGAAAAATGATCGAGTAGAAATCATGCCGAGTTTGAGTTATTCATCAAGTACATTGGTACATTTACGACCCTATTTGTAGCTATAGTTATCACAATATGGAGTGTATCCATTTTCTTCTTTATTTACTATTATGTATTAAAGGAGAATTACAGACAACACTTGAAATTTTATTATTTGCAAAACTAGACTTTGTAATTATCTGAACCATATGATTTTACACGTGCCAAAATCAATTCATTGGGAATTTGAGAATAAAAGGTTTGAATTTTATCGTGACATTTTATAGTTGAGTGAGAATTTGAAAATTTGATAAAAATAGAGCGTTACGTATATAATGAACCTAAATTTAAAACAACTTTATCTTTTCGATGTAAATCACAGAAAAATTATTTATACTCATTATTCATTTCCCGTAAATGCTCATGATCTTCGATTTTTTAAAATTAAAGTTTGATTTGACAAGAAACATTTACGCTATTAAATATTTGGGGAATTTATTTCTTGATCATCCGATTTCTATTTCCAATGAATATATGTTGGGTATATATATTTCTCCCGAGGGGCTGGATTTTCGCCAACGTGGAGATTTGTTAGGTATGACTCATATACCATAAATGGAACAGATGCTGGAGCGAAGCGGAGCCCATGAGCGGAGTAGAGCTGAAGAATCTGTCCAATCGGGGGAGTTTCATTATGTGGGTTGGGGGTGCAGGGGCAACAGCCTGCGGTATTGTACAGGGATAATTTAAGTAATTACATATTGTACTATAGGGTTATATATACGTCATGTTTGTAACCCTAGGGGCGTCTCTGAGTGTTTGGAGATTCTGAATCTTGTATTTTATACTATTTTCTGAATATTGAAAATAAAGTTGTCGCTCTGCTCCCGAGGATGTAGATATCTTGCTGAACCTCGTAAATCTCTGTGTGTTCTTCTGGAATTATGTCGATTCTTGTTTTTTTTCGCTCTAATTTCTCAAAAATATATAATCAAAATGATCTTAATAAGATGAATTTGATGATACTTAATAAAATCTTAGCAATTGCGTTTATACAGGTCTGATAAAAAATTTAGAAAATAATTAAAAATTTTATAAGATCAATCGATGGATCAAAAGGTTTGTAGTTGAACCAAACATTTCGATGATTGATCAATCACCCAATTTTGATAATATTAAGATACTATAATATTTTAAAAAAACTAATAATCAACAGAATTCCTCAAAACGATGTACAATTGTGACGAAATTGATACAATTAACAGTAAAATAAGAGCACATGATGATACATTGATTTAAAAATTACGTGTAGAGTGGAAAAAATTGTATGAAAAATCTCAGCTGCAAAACTACACGTAGAGTAGAAAAAAATTCACTGCACATAAAGAAAACTATAAAATGAAGTAGCAGAATTGGCAGCGGCGATTGACTTTGTTTTTGCACCAAGTAACACATGTAGAGCGGCGATTGACTTTGTTTTTGCACCAAGTAACACATGTGGTGAATAATCCCAAGGAGCTTAAAATTTAATCCTTTTTTCTCACTACTCATTCATTGGTGGCCAAAAGTTGTACGTCAAGGCAACCAAACAAAGAGTTTCACATGTGGTTACATTTAGTAGGAATTTTAGGCAAAACAAACTTTTGGCATCAAGGCAAACTATGTGGTCCATGAAAAGTTACAACCACCACATTTAGTGCAATTTTTTTGCCTCTCCATTGCGAAAAAATATTGCATGCCGACTCCAATAAAGTTCTACCATTTGTAAAGTGTCAAGATCCACTAAATAATATTAGGAATAGTCAAAAAGTAGATATTCTGCGCATTATTGAGCCCAGCCAGAAACTAGCTCACCCACATCGCCCTTTCTTTGCTTGTTTATGTGCGCTCCACCATCATATATATATTTTCCCCTCCTGGTTAGGGTGGAGTCGAAGATTCTTTGATCCACTAGGGTTTTCGAGCAAGTTGAATCTATAAGAATGGAAGAAACAAATAAACTTAGAAAGCGAAGAAAAACATAGAGTGCATCCATGTATATGGAAGGATGTGTGGTCGTAGCTATTTTTCAAATGTTTAATCTCTAGGGTTTAGACTGTATTAACCAAGCAATGTATTGCATCATATCTATTTTACCTTTTTTTTTGTTAAATTAAAAGCTTGACACCTAATTAAACTATATGTATTGATGATTTAGCATTGGAAGAGAATTATTTTATCTTGTAGGATTTGTGACGAGCACAACCAGTACAATAATAACATAAAACCGACATAATACCACCATACCATCATACTAATAACCTCACAATACCAATGCATTTATATCACAAAAACACCATAATACAACCACAAAACTGTCATAATATTACCTCAAAACAAGCACAATTCAACTAGAATATCACCAACAATGCAGCACAATACCTCTACATTTTGTGTTATTTTGATGTTAATTAGTGTTATTAGGGTATTATTATGGTATTATGGAGAAACATTTTGTGGTATACCGCCATTTAGTTGGTGTTAGTGGGGTGGTAATGTGGTGTTATTGTGGGGGTAATTTGATGGTATTATTATGTCAATTTGGTGTTATTATCGGGGTATTTTTCTAATATCATGATTGTTAAGTGGTGTTTGGTGGATGTTATTGTGCTAGTTTACTGTTATGTTATTTTGGTTCTAATTTGGTGTTATTATGGTGGTAATATGCTGTTATTTTGTTACTGTGTTGGTATTTTCATGGAGGTATATAGATGATAAATTATTTGTATAAAGGTGTTAGTTTAGTGTTATTATAGTGATATCTCTCTTGCATTCTGGTTTTTATTTGTCTTATTATGGTGATAATTTGGTTGTACTTTGGTAATATTGCGATATTAAATTTATGTAATTATGGATGTATCTTGGTGCTAAATTGGGGGTATTTTGGTCTTCAATTGGTGTTATTAAGGTGTTACCATAGTGGTTTTTTGTTTTTCAAATTAGTGTGAATAAATTGATAATTTTGTATTAACATGGTGTTATTATGTTGTTGAATTGTTCTTTCATGGGGTATTTTAGGATAAATTGGTTGTATTTAGGTCTCATGGAAGTATTTTAGGATAAATTGGTTATATTTAGGTGTTAATTTGAAGTTATTATTGTGGTATCCCATTTATATTTTGGTTATGAGTTAGTGTTTTTAGAGTGATATTTTGGTTGTATTTTGATGGTATATGGCATTAGGTTGATGTTATTATAGATGTATCTTGGTGGTAAATTGGGGGTATTCTGGTCTTGATTTTGTATTATTATTATGTTGTCCTGGTGACAATCTTTTTTCAATTGGTGTGATTAAAGAGATAATTTGGAAGTAATAAGGTGTTAATATATTATTGAACCGGTGTTTTCATAAAGTTATATTACTATAAATTTGTTGTGTTTAGGTGTTATTATGGTGATATCTAAGTTGTATTATGGTTTTAATTTGATGTTATTAAGGTGATAATTTATGTGTAAATGTTGTGGTATTAGATTTGTCATATTATGGATGTCTCTTAGAGGTAAATTGGGAGTATTTTGGTCTTTATAGCATTGCTAATAGAGAAGAACAAGTCAATTGGGATAAGTTTCTCTCATGTGATGTAACTTCCATACATGTAAAGAATGAACTATTAAAGATTTCATACTGAGAGTATTCAATGCCAATTGATGAATTGTTCATCAAATTTTTGTTAATGGACTATTTTTTCTTTCTAGCAATTTTAATGTGCCCAAAGGGTTTTATAGTTTTGTTAAGAAAGTACATTTTTTTTCTTTGTTTAATTGATCTGCTTCCATTTATGACTTTCTCATTGACCAAGTGGATGACTTCGTCAGAAAACTAAGGTGGAATTGTTCACTGAGATCTATAAATGGTTTCATTTTTTTTCTCACGGTTAGAGTCATACATATATCATGTAAAAGTTATTTATTTCTAGTGAAAGCACACAATGAATTAACTCCTACACATATTTAGTCTTATGACCATATGTCCCTAGTTGCTCCTGTTGCACCCAATGCCAGGCCTCGCATGCTGAGGTGATCAACGAATGTGACTGTTCGTTCATAAGGTTTTTGGTCAACTCAACCCTGAATAGGTATGATGCTCATAAGACAAATTTTTTGAAAAAAATTAAATAATGTCCTGTGATTTTAATGATTAATCAATGTAGAATTATGATTCTTTCACAAATTTAAAAGATGAAGAACAAGTCCTTTTTGCTCCTTCAATTGAAGATTGAACCAGTCGAAACGTCTTACTCCATCACATAGGAAACTTATTCCGCAACATACTCACCACTTTCTTTTGGTATGGTTCCATTCATTACAGATGACAACACATTAACAATAGTATGAAGCCATCAAACAACCATTGAAGAAATTCTTCAATTAATGAAAAATCAAAACAAATTTCTTTTTTAATTTCATGAATAAACTAATAATAGAGTCTTCGACTGATATAATACAGTAACCAAGCTCCAAAGAAAAGTTAATGAGATGTAAAATAAAATGATAGTTGTGGAGGTGAACATAAAGAAGAAAGTAACATACCAATCCTCCCTAGGCAGTATAATCCAGAGGATTAAGGCATGCAAAAGTCGAAGGAAAAGACAATTGGGTTCCCTCTTGTTGACCTCACTTTTGGTTGAGGTTTAGTTTTTCCTCTTTAGTAGCCTAAGGTCTAGCCATAGGACTTTCCTGTTGACTATTCTTAGAAAACTAGAAGTGGATCCCTCACCATTAGAAATTCTATACTCCTCTTTGCTCAACTTAAAGTTCCACATATTGGTCATAACCTCTAGCACTTAGTAGGTAGGGTCAATATGGGGGTGCTTAAGGTGACTTCCCATAGGACTGCTTGCTCTTAGGGTTGAATCTAGGTGTTGCATTTGGGAAAGAAGACACTCACTTTCACTCACTTGCACTCAATTGCACTCATTATCAACTATACCCACTCACAACCCTAAACCCAAAATTGTTGACTTTGATCTATTGATCCTTTGGGAGACTCATGTAGATGGTCCCCTAAACCCACTATCCCTAGGGTAGGAATTAGCAAAGACCAGTACATAGAAGACTCAAAATGGGAATCCATTGGTCCATAGTTCATCTTTGGTGGTTAGCTTCCCAATTTTACAAAAAATATCCAACTTGGCCTTTTAGCCCCAAACCTACCCAAATTATCTAAACACCCCCAAATCTCAAATTTGGTCAAAATCCTCAAATCCATCCAAAATATCCAAACTTGTTCAAAAGTCATTTCAAATCTTTTGAAAATGCCCAAGCTACCCAAAATTCCAAATTTACCAAACCCAAAAATTGCCAAAATTACAAAAATGCCATTGGTACCCCAAACCTTCCCAAAGCATCCAAAATAACTCCAAATGTCTAAAAACCCATTTGGATCCCTCAATTGGTCTCATTTTGACCAATTTTACCATTTTTGACCAAAACCCTCAAATTGCCTTTGAGGGCCCAATTTCCCCAAATTTACCTCAAATGTCCATCAAGTTGGTCCTAATTTCCCCCAATTTCAATCCTACACTAAAATTAACCTTCCATGTTACCAATTTAAACCAAATATAAGCTCAATTGGCCCATGCTTTGAGCCCAATTTTGATCGAAGTTAAACCCCCAATTTTGGTCCTATGGCCTAATCCCACCAAATTGAACCTCATGGCCTACTCAATTAGCCTCAATTTAAATCTTAAACTCTTCATAACATTCCTACACATCAAGCTTGACCTTAAATTGGCCATGGTGAGGCCTCAATTTCATTTAATTTCAACTCAAATTCAAAAATCCCCAAATTTGCCTCAAAGTGGCCATGTCTCAAAATTCCACCAAATTGATTGCCTTAGCCCCAAAATTTCCATTCCATTACTTCATGAAAAATCTATTCTTTAGGCGTAACAATATCCAACTTCTTAAGGAGAAGTTCTCTATAAGAGAAGTGGTGCTACAAATGGGTAATCAGCTACAAATTCAAGGAGCTAAACCAAATTTCCAAAATTCTTCAAATTGAACCCCCAATTGAACTCAAATCATTTCAATAATTTACCAAAAATATTCATTACAATAATCTACGCAATGTTGATCTATTAATAATTGGGCTCAAAATCATGGCTAGCCTAACCCAAACCCAAACTTTAGCCATTTTGACCCACATGGACCCCTTCACCAAAAATTGACCTAATCAAGCCAAATTTGCCAACCAAAGACGACCACAGCCACTAATCCATTCCTTTGGACCTGGCTAAACCATACAAAACCCACCAAAGTAAGATATGGACCAATGGGTCCCTAAATTAAAGGATTTATGCCCATTTATGGGCCTTAACCAAAAATCTTCCCCGTCATTACTTGCCATTAAGGGTTAATTATAATTAACCCTCCCATTGGCTCACTTGACATCCTGACCACCTCCCCTGGTGCCCCTGGTGCTATTGGCTGGCCTAGTAGCCAAAAAACACCAAAATAAAAAGACCCAAGCTCAAATTAGAACCCAAACTCAACCATCTAAGCTGGTCAATTCCAATTGGCTTTAGCACTTCAAAACCCTCGACCTAAGCAATATTTTCCACCCCCCAATTGGCCCTGACAGCCAGCCTAAGCTATTTATATTTAAACCTCACCTCCATGGCCAAGTGAGGAGAGCTGAAAATTTTCTAAGGAAACTCTGTCAAATTGCTTCCAGAGACTCCCTAGGACCCCCTCAGTTCAAGCCCACCTTTTCCCCCTTTGGTTCCCTCTATGAGAGTTCAATTTTGAGCTCAAAGTTTCAGTCGAAACCAGGACATATTTTCCCACAGCTCTTGACCAAAGGAAAATATGTTGAGATTTTCATACATATTTTACACTATTTTTGATGATATTGCACTTTAAAGAAAGGTATTTTTGATATTTTATTGCAGGAATGATGAACTAGGGTCATTGGAGAAAAAAGATGCAAAAAGGAGCGAATTTGGAGCGAAAAGGACCAAAATGTGAAGATTTGAACTAGGGCGCCGACGACGGACTTTTCCCGAGACTCCAAATTTAATTCATTTAGAAGGCCCGCCGACGGTGCCCTCGAGGCCGCCGACGGGGAGCTCGGCGGTTATGTCCAACAAAGCATTGGATGAGGACGAAATTTGGAGAGGTGCTTAGGCAACTCTTGGAAAAAATCATTCACATCCTTAAAGAGAAGACTTTGGCCGAAAAATAGAGGAGGCTCAAAGAGAGGCTAAAGAGTTAAGTGTTAGAAAAGTGTAGAGAGTCTAAATTGTGAGGAATTCTTTGAGAGATTGTAAGAGTGGAGGGAAAGTGAGAGATTTCTTCCTCCTTACTGTTTCAAAGAAGAATTTTGTGTGCTGTAAAGAAAGGAAGAGATTAAGAAGAACTTCGAAGAGTTGCTTGGGGAGAAATTATAGATAAGTTTATTTACTTGTTGTAGTTTGTATGACTTTATTTTAATATATGAATTCCAAGTTTTATTGTGTTTTCCCCATGAGATCTGAGTAGTTCTCTCTATCTTTCTTCTTGCCTTGAGATTTGTGAAATGGTGAATTGAATTGGTTGAGACATGAAAATATTGATGAAATTGTGATGATCTTTTCACTTTGATCTTAATTTACTTTCAATATGGCCAATTAATTTGTTAAAATATGTTGAGTTTTACAGCTAAAGTGAAAATTACATCCAAGATTCAGGGAAGTCAAAGCCCTTGGAGGTTGGGTGCAAATAAATAGGGAAATAATATTATCAGACGTAGAATTGGAGATTTTAGAGCGCTAGACTAAAATCCCCAATTCGGTCCTATCGTTTGGGTGCTGAAGCGGAGATATTAGCCCTCA
>NW_018164529.1:451501-451971 GCF_001263595.1 Phalaenopsis equestris
TTAGTTAATTAAGAGTTTGTTAAAATTACATATTTTTTCAATTGTCTATTAGTGACAAATAAGCAATTTGAATTTTATTGTTGTGATTAAGTATTAATTTTCTAAATCCTAGTTCATAGCCTCTAGTATTACTTCCTGTGGGATCGATATCCAAGACTCCATTAGAGCTCTGTATTACTTGAGTGATACGTATACTTGCGTTGATAAGTGCGACTTTGCAATTATTGAATATTTTATACACATTTTTATCAAATCTATAACCGTTGTCAAGTTTTTGGCGCCATTGCCGGGGACTTAAATTTTCTAGCAACAGTATCAAATTCTTGTATTTTTAAATATATATGAAGTCGCTGTCAAGTTTTTGGCATCGTTGTCGGGGAGTAAACAAGAATCATAATTAGAGTAATGGACAAATTAGGATTATTAGAAAATTTTTACTTGAATTGCAACTTATTTTCATATTTAGTTAA
>NW_018164529.1:459420-460727 GCF_001263595.1 Phalaenopsis equestris
GTTGAGAAAATACCAAACTTAGGTGTGTTATGTAACATATATTGTAACTCTTGGAATTTATATATAATTGTGATGTTTTGTATTGTGGAAGTTTATTTGTGATAAGTAAATCATTTAATAACTTAAAATTATGTCTATAAGGATTGAACAGATGTCGTTAAGGCTTGAAATTGATTGAAATCGCAAAAATCTGGGAATTGAATCAAATCAATAGAGCCCGCCAACGGCGCCCTCGACGCCGCCGACGACGGACTTTTCCCGAGACTTAGGATATAATTTTAAGAGAGTGCGCCGACGGTGCCGAATAACCTGCCGACGACGAGATCCCAAAAAAACTCCTTTAACCGTGATTTTGACTAGTCAACTGCCACTATTCATCATCCCCTTCCTCTGAAAAACGTGATTTTTGACCTAGGGCATGAGAGATCTTGGATTGGGAGGGAATTTCAAGGCATTTATGCATCGAATTTGATCATCTCTAGGTAAGAGCTTCACTCCAAACTAAAAATATTTGATTTTGACCATGGAC
This sequence comes from Phalaenopsis equestris, assembly GCF_001263595.1. Classification (NCBI taxonomy): domain Eukaryota; kingdom Viridiplantae; phylum Streptophyta; class Magnoliopsida; order Asparagales; family Orchidaceae; genus Phalaenopsis; species Phalaenopsis equestris. The sequence goes on from NW_018164529.1 coordinate 459,950, forward strand.
TTCTTCCACATTGAGGAGATCCAAAAAAATTGAGAATGTAAAGAAAATATTGGGAAGAAACTCATAGAACTTAGTGTTGAACTCTTAGAATTACTCTTGGAAGCCATTATTTGCATATTTGAAGTATATTTTGGAATTTTTCTATAATTGTGATTAGATTGAAATGGCTCCACAACAAAAAAGACGACTTGAGTTCAATGAGTCTTGCTTCGTCAATGCGAAGGCTCAATCGAGATTTACTTCAGTATTTGAAGGAAAGAAATGTATACAAGATCAATTTTTTGAGAGTCCAGGAGGAAAAATTGAACGAGTTATTATCGAGCGGAGGTGGGAAAACTTCTGTTACACCACAATTAAAGATGTTGCAAATATTGTGAAATAATTCTCTGCCAACGTGTTCTATTCTGAAGACGGAATCATTCAAGTGCGGAGATTTCCTGTTGAATTTAATGTCGCCTGCATTAACACCTTTTATGAAGTCCCAGACTCTTATAACTGCCACTATGAATCCTTCAGTACAATGGAAGGCCCCCTGAATGATGTGATCAACTTTCTCACTGATGGGAAATGAACGTGGAAGATTAAGCAACGAGAACAGGTAAATTTTTCTGCTTCCATGTTAAATGCCACCTCTAAAGCGTGACACTATTTTATTTCCTCTACTCTGTTACCGACTTATCACCATATTGAGGTAACTAGAGATAGAGCTATTCTAAATTTATGTATTCAGAATAATAGAAATATAAATGTGGGGAGAATCATTTTTAAGAATATATTG
>NW_018164529.1:461065-462560 GCF_001263595.1 Phalaenopsis equestris
GGCCTTCCACCTCCTAGTTCCCCGACCCTAACTTATTTGATGATTGAGTTGGCCTTGCAGCGAAAGAGTATAGAATTAATAAATGAAAGGATTGGAGGTTTAGAACGTCGACATCATTATGATAGTGAGTACCTTCAGAGGCATTCAAATTTTTAGATAGCTTATTACGAAGCTCAGGTCCGACACTACAGAGGTGAGCCTGACCCCCGATATACTCAATATCACCTGCTGATCAAGGAGACGAAGACATAGTTTGGGATTTTGATATTTGAATATAATTGATGTAATTATACTTTTATTTTTGTAATCTTTTATAATAGAAATGGATGTTTGTATGCATTTGTACTTTTATTCTTATTGTTATGTTGTAATTTGATAATTTTTAATTTTTGTTATAATTTTAGTGTGGTAGTTAAAAATTTGCATGTGTAGTATAATTGATGTTGATTAGTACTTTATGAATTGTATTGTAATGTGATTTTTATTTCACATTTTAATTGTAATTGTTTTGTTTAGTATTGTGGTTGTGTTAGTGAATTATTGTGTTTGTTTAATGTTTTAGTTTTGTACTTATTTCAAAATTTCATTACCCAGCAATTTCTTTAATGATTTATATGTGTAGAAAGCTTCTAATGTTACAGAACAAGTGAAATAGAAATTTTGAGTAGGACTGCAAAATTTCACAATGATAAAAATGCCTAAAATACTGAGGTATGATTTATATTTAGAGTTTTCCTTTCCACCTGTATCATTTTATATTTAAAAATTTAAGTTTGGGGGAGGGAAGAAAAAGATTAACTATTAGATGTCCTCTATTTCAATATTTTCAAAAATTATTAATATGATTTTAGTAGTGAATTTAATTCAGGTAACTATCTTTTGTAGTTATTTAAATATTATGGTAGATTTAAAGGAATATTTTTGTAATGAAAATTAATTTTGTAACTTAAGATATTTAGTATAAAAGAATAAGATTATAGTTAACTATTTAAAATAAAGTAAACTATATTTTGAAGTATTAAGACTTTGGAAATTCATTTGAGAAGAAAAGATTGGGGGTCAATGATGTAAAAACTATGAAATATTTATAAAGTAAAGAAATACTTTGGGTTTCAAATTTAGGAAAAGAAAAGTGAAGTTTAAAATCATTAAAGGTTATCCAGATATAATAATCCTCGCTTGAAAATGAAAAAATAAACGATTGAAAACAATCCCTAAAATGAAAAGAAATATATATAGGATTGAAAACAATCCAAAAGAAAAAGAGAAAAGAAAAAAAAATTATTATGGAAATGAGGAGAAGCTTGAGGATATGTCTAATCAAAAATTGGCTTCACTGGACCTACCTAAAAGGAAAACTTAAATACATTCCTGAACTTATATTTGAAAAATAGATCTTTTACTAGTAGTTTTCTCATGAAATTTCTATCATTTGAATATTCTAAGTGACTTAATATTACAACATATAGTCATTCTTGAAATAAATAGAAGACTA
>NW_018164529.1:463706-467850 GCF_001263595.1 Phalaenopsis equestris
CGTGGGGAACGTGGGAGCTCCGAAGTGAGAGCCGGTATCCTCCCAGCCTAGCCGCAGATTCAGTAAACAAGCGTAGGATTAGTTAATGTTCTTTATGCCTGGACCAAAGGGTAAAGAATAGGTATGCTCTTATTTGGCACAATACAACTAAACTGATTCACTTTATCCATTCACTATAATTTCTTGACAATGAGAAGGATGCTTTCTTATTTATTGAATATCACATTAAAACCTTCATTAGTATAATTAGTTATTTAATAGTTATTAAAATTACATATTTATTTTTATTGCCTATTAGTGATAGATAAGTAATTTGAATTCTATTATTGCGATTAAGTATTGCTTTTCTAAAATCTTAGTTCGTAATTGTAATATTACTCCCTATGGGATCGATATCTAGGACACCATTAGAGCCCTATATTGCTTGAGTGATACGTATACTTACGTCGATAAGTGTGACTTTACAATTATTGAATATTTTATACATACATCTTTATTGAATCTATAACTGTTATTAAGTTTTTGGTGCAGTTGTTGAGGAATAAATTCTTTTAGCAGTAATATTAAATACTTATATTTTTAAGAATATATAAAGTTGTTGTCAGCTCTACCCTGAACTAAATCTCAATTAATTGTTCACACACCATCCCCACAGTGAGAGGAGTTGATCCCCCACAGAAGCCCCCTCTCAAACAACCTTTAGTATAGACTTCAATCAACACCTGAAATCGAGCTTGGTCGAAATCATACCTAGACCTTTCACCAAGGCTTGAGACTTCATCTAGAGGTTTGTTGGGACCAATCGAAGCTACCATAATCATCTAATTGAGGCCTCCCCTCTTTGATAAAGGTATTGAACTCCAACCCTAAACTGAGCTTGTTTCGATTCTCCATACGTATTTACTGTATTTCATACTGTATAATCCATATAGATAGGTTCTTCTTGAGTAGATGAAGGTTTAGGAACAAACCCCATGCCATTTGGTTGAGTCTAGGCCAGGATCTTAAGGTTTTAGTGTGAACCACTCACGGGTTAGGTCACTTGGGGACGATGACAGAGAGCCGTCTGATCTCGTGTGTATCCAATGAATGGGGGTGATCAAACCAAACAGATCCATGGTGCATAAAACACGGTCAGTGTGGAGGCTACGTGGCTGGCGGCATTAAATGGCGGAGCGACAAGTGGAGCCTTCGGAGCTGCCTAGAATCGAGTCAACGCCGCATGGATAAATAGAATAATAGGGATTTTTTAATTATTTTAAATTCCTAAACTTCAAAAATCTAGATATTTCTCTAGAAAAATCATAAAAAGAAAAGAAAAATATCACTTGCTAAGTGAATAGAGGAGCATAATGTGGACTAAAAATAAAAATTATTTTCTTATTCCCTAATTAGTTTATGATTTTTAATTAATTAAATAGCCTCTGTGGTATTTTAATTCTCCATGACTTAAAACATTTCACAATGGCTTGGAATTTTGAGGGTTTATTCCTCATGACAGAGGCCATGTCTTCTGATTATCCTAAGGTCAGAGGACATCTTTATGCTTCTAACCCTAATTTTCAAGCTAAAGTGACCATTTTGGCTTATTTTAATTTTATAAGTCAAAATATCACTTAAAAAATTATGAGAACAATTTTAGTAGATTTCCTGTAGTCAGAGACATCTAGGAAAAATATTTTGATGCCTTAAATCATGTTGTGAATTTTTATAGATAGTTAAATGTAAATAACTTGTGTTAATTTTTGTAAATTAAATAGATACTAAAAATTAACAAAATAAACTCCATATTGTTCATAAAAAATCATGTCTACCCACTGTAAAAATACCAAAATTATTTGACTTAGTCTAGGCACAAAAATGGATTTCTTCAGAAAACCTTGATATTTGTATAAAATAATTATATTAAATTAAATATGCTTAGAAAAATTATGGAAACTATTTTTCTGAGTTCCTTGTGATCAGGGGCATTTTATAAAAATAAATCTCATTTTTGTGAAAATACTTCATTTTTCAAATATATTTTGAAATAAAAATAATTAAAATAATCAAAAATTTTAAAAATACAAAAAATAGTTCAAAATAAGTGGGAATGTCCTTTGATCACTTAGAATTCATTAGGACATTTTTCCTAATTTTTTCTAAGTTAAAAATAAATTTTAAAGGCTTAAAAGTGAATTTTTCATATTTTCTCACTAAAATAATTATATCAAATAAATTAAAAATAAAAAAAATACAAAATTTGATTCTTTGAGTTTTCTAAGCTCAGAGGAGTCTAATAAAAATAAAAAAAATAATTTTTGTAATTAAAATACTATTTTTTATTTAAATAAATCATGAAAATTGATCTAGAATTAAATAATAAAAATAGAAATTTAATTCAAAAAATCATGAAATTTTGTCGAAGTGTTTCTCTAACCTTAGGAATGCTCTAATATTTTTTTTCATAAATATAAGTTTTATTTTGGATAATTAAATAAATTAACTTTTGAAAATCCTATTTTCTAAATTTAAATAATTATCTAAATTAAATCAAATTTGGAGAGGTCCACATATCCTCCTCTAACATTTTAATTATCTCATGGGTAGAACACTTTAAATCCTCAAAGTCATTGGAGTTGTGTTTAAAGAGTTATGAGGTGAAGTCCCCCAAAGGCAAGGTAGTCATTTCGGACTTTCGCGCCTTAATCAAAATTTAGGGTTAACCAGGGATAAATGAGTAACTTTGATCCTAATAAACATGTTTGGATGATTGAAATACAATGGGATTATAAGGTAGAAACTCGGCCACCACCTTTGCACAACATTAATAGATAATAATCTCACCCAATCTTCATGACTTGGAAGGCAACCAATATTTAAGTGAGAGGCTTAAGCTAAAAGGATAATAATTTACTTTCCTTAAGACAAAAATTGATGATAATGTGAGCTTTAAATGAAAATACATGTTACTTAAATTAAAATCTTAACCTTCACCAAATTTCCCATTATGATTGCTAAGGGCTTGGTAGTGACCTAGACTCGATGTCTAAGCTCAATCAATTTGATTTAGAAGGTAATTGGGTTGATAATTAATATATTTAAACACTCCAAGTCCAACTTTACTTGTGGGCACCACAATATTAAATAACTCAAACTAGCCTTAGGGGCACTCACTCACATAACTCTTAAATGAAACATCAATGATTAATCGAGTACACTATCCTTGGGATAATTAAATTGTTAAGTTTCACTGAGCAACGGTGTAGTCACACTTCAACCTCGGATGATTGATGAAACAATATGATAAGTTCAAAATGAACTTGAAATAATTCAAGGGAGCCTCAAAGTAGTTCAGGGTCATTGCTTTCAGGAGGTGGAAACAAGAAGACTCGTCAGGTACTCTTTTACAATTTATAGTACCGTTTTCTCTTTTACTTTCCGCACTGTACTTTCATTCTTACAAACTTGCATGTTAAACAAAGATGTCACCCTGCATGAAAACCAAAACTGCTAGGATAGCCACAAAACCAAAACCAAAACTAAATCAACCAAGATAAAATTAACTGCCACAACATTCAAAATACAAAACAACTCAAAATTTAATCACAAACATCACAAAAACCACAACTACAACTAAATTAAGACGTCTCTATTGGATGATTGAGAATCACTCGGAGGAGGTAACCTATGATTACTAATGAGATTTCTCATATTCTAAATGAAAGTATGGAACTCATTAAGTTGAGTTTAGTAAATTCATTTGGACTAAGTAAATTTAATAGGAAATAATGGTATCGGAATGAGGGAACTGTAGGATCCTTACTAGTGTCACTCTAATCAACTTTAATATGCTCCATAATATTTAAGGAGTATTTAAAGAACTACAACCATATGGCCGTCTGATTTGACACCATAACTTGACACACTAGAAAACTCAAACTCGTCACAACAAGGAGCTTGAAGCTAACATTATGGGCAACACGACCATCATCAACATCAAAACCTGTCTTCCCCAGCTAAATCAATTTCCTTCCTAAAAATTAAGCAACTAAGCCATATGATTTTATGGTTGTCTGCTTATACAACATAAATCCTCACCTCATCTTTAAGCCTTTGTACAACTTTGCTGTACAATTTAAGCCCTAACTCGTTAAGCCCTTCT
>NW_018164529.1:467935-499731 GCF_001263595.1 Phalaenopsis equestris
TGTGTGATCGTCTCACATGAATGTAAGCCCTAACAAATAAAATTGGCATAATACAACACCTAAATATTTCTCCTCAAAACTGAAACCAAACAATAAGATAGACTGGGAAGTCACTGAGGTTCTCCTTTGTCACCGAGGTTCTCCTTTGATCTGTGACATCCCCTAGGTCTTCCTCCTTTAGATTCTACAATAAATGTTCAAAATTTGAGCCATTTCCATTTCACACCTCGTTTGTCTCATCTCGGTGAATCTCATCTCGTTGAAAAGTACTATTCTTTTGAATTCTTTGAAGATAATATTTTCTTGATTTTTACCGAAAGTTTTCTTAGATGACTTCAGTCATTTACGATGTAATTAATTATTGTGGCTTTCCCTTATAGGAAGCTTGTCCAAACCCAGCTTAATATAAACCCTATTTAATTCTTCATATTAAATAAGGTAAATTGTTGGCAAATAAAATGGTTTTGCAGATCAAATGATTTTCATATATTTCTTAGTTTATTTGATTGAGCCTCATCCTCAAATCTTGTGTTTATCCTTTGGGATAGATATAGGGTTTGAGGTATAGTGCTCTTTCATTTAAACTATGAAAAATATGGGGTCAGTTTGATTTCATATTTTTCTAAAATGTCCTTCCGAAGCGGGCGACGGGATTTCAATTCCGGCGGCCGACAGCTTCCAACGGGCAACTCCTCAACTTTTTAGTGTTGACACCTCTACATTGCTTTTGAGTTGAAGAAGAGGAAAACTAAATCGATAATTGTTACAACCAGCCCCGTCCCCCCTCCCCCACCACACACACACAGACTAACAACATCAACTTTGGAATTTTTATTTGCAATTATATTAAAAATTTAGTGGACATTGAGGCAATTAATTGGAACGAGGAAAAAAATTGCAGTAACATATGTCAAAGTATAGAGTGGAATTTGTGGCAAAGTTTAGACAAAAATATGAGCATAGTACAAACTCAAAACCACACCAATGACAAAAAAAATCTACCACAATAACACTTATATACTACCACTAAACAACCTTATCACTGTGACAATAATATTAAAATACAATCAGAATAGCTCTATAATACTACTACAAAATAATCACAATACCACCATAATACTACCACAATATCACCAAAATACAACCATAATACCTCAATAATACCACCAAACAATGAGCACACTATCCCTCAAAACCACCCCAATTCCACAATAACTCCACTATAATAACACTAAATTATTACCAAAATACCACTACATCACCACCACAATAACACCAAAATCTAATCAAAATAACTTTACATTACCACATAAAAATCACCCCAATACCACGACAATTCCACCATAGAACAATCAAATGATCACAAAAAACACCACAGTAATTTGTTGTATTACTGGTGATATTGAGGTGATATTGTGATAGTATTGTGCGGTTATTTTAATCATATTATGGTACTATTATGGAGGTTTTAATATTATATTATGTTGGTATTTTGGTGGAACTATAGGGGTATTGCCTTGAAAATATTGAGCTTTTCCTTTGGAATGGACCATATAAAAAATCAAACAAAATATGGTACAAATATTTTAAAGAATATAAATCCATATGAAAATATCGCATTGATTGAAACTAAAAATGAAAACAATGAAACATAAAAAAATGTTAACATTTGAATGTCAATTAAACTCACAACCATTTCAATCTTTTCACCATTATATTCAGATTCCATCTTCAATATTGCTTACTTTCCATGTTGTTCAGATAGAGGTGTTGGAAACCATAGCATAATAACTGCAAGGAAACCTCTGACCAGATGATTGCAAGTGAAACCCTGGCTCAAAAAAAAGAAATGAAATAGTGCATTAGATTTTGAACAATGCGTTGGATTTTGGACAATGCACTGTGTTCTTTCTTAATTAACTGGCTAGTTCGGGTCGGGTCACACACCAAACGATTGCTTTTTTGTTTTTATTAATAGTATTTTGTGGGTATTTACATTTTACAAATAATGAAATTTTATTAGAGTTTGGATGCAGAGCTGTGTCCTGACTATGGATGCAATATTTTCTTCTCCTTTCCATGCCTCGTATAGCTAGAAACTTAAAAAAAACATGATCTTCATGCCCACCAAAAAGTGATTTTTGTTGGGAGATTAATGCTCGACCCATACAAGTATGTGTTAATAACCAAAAATTAATTAAAAGCATGCCTAACTGTGGCATCCATGCAAAAATTAATATTGTAGAGAAAAACCATTTCCCCTTCTTAATTTTTAATGTAGTTAGAAATCAACAAAGTAGGCCTTATTCCTATAAATTTAACCATTTACTCAGTTCAAGTTTTCAAAAATGGTTGTTAAACTTTCCTTTTCTTCTATACCATCATATTCCACAGAGCACCATACCCTCCATTTTTGTCAGTATTACTGACATAAGAATGTAGCAATATAACTGCACATGTGTGTTAGCTGAGATATGAAGACAAAAGCTTTCCTGTAAAAATTAAAAATAAAAGAATGTAGACCTATATGAAAACTCATTTGCCTTTCTCATCAACCACATTTCCCCCAAAATCTTTTCAAGATTTAGCTTGGTATGCTCATAGAGAATTGATGTCAAGTTTAAATTAAGCTTTGAAGATCATACAATATCCTCTTCAAACTCCATTAAATCATTCATTGTCAAAGAACAATCAATTAGGTTTAATCTTGAGAAGCTTTACTTCACTTTGCTTCCACCATTCAAAATGATGATAGTAGAGGAACCTCAACTCTCCCCAAGCTGATTCAACCATCTCTTCCATAGTTTATGATGATGAGCTTCTTATGAAGCTTTGTAGTGATGATTCATACATTGGTGAGAAGCTTCTCATGAATACTAATCTGGATGTCTTCGCTGTGAGGCTAGAAATTCATGTTAAAAAATTCAAGGATATATATTCTTCAGGGGTTATGATCAAGTCTCAAGCTATTGTTATATGGAAGCCTGATATTGGAACGAACAGGGAAGATATGAGGCATTGTCTCAAGGATCAATTCTCTAGTCTGACCCATGCCCGCAATTACATAGTTATTTAGTTTCCAAAAGATGGACAAAAACTTGACCCAATATATCTTAGCGACTAGTGTGTACAATATATATGTTATAGAACTTATAATTTGATAAACAGTTTACACACTAGGGTATTACGCAAGTATATGTATCGTTTCAAGTAATATAGGATTTTCTTTTAAAATCGTTATCTTTTAAAATCGTAGTATCAATCCCACAGAGAAGGTGAAACTCTTTTTATCCAAAACTGTTTTTATGACTTAGGAAAACTTTACTTAAACTCTAAACAATTGTCTAGGAAATATGATAGTAAGTTTAGGTGTAAAACATGGTTACTAAATTCCTACTAATTCTATTTTGAAAGCTTTAAAGAATATATAGTATTTTTAAACTAGTTTTTCGAAGAAGATTTCAAATTGTATGAAAGTTTTTTTCCTTTGCAAAGAGATCATAATCAATGTAGGAATCAAATGTTTAAAAGCCAATATGTAGTTTTATGAAAAATAGGAGCAATTCTGTTCTTTACCCTTTCTTGAGTGCGTAAAGAGCATTGGCTAATCTAAGATTAAGTTCCTAACTCTCAGGTTATGTTGGATAGGTTCTAGCCTCTGACCTCTAGAGTGAAAAATAGGAGCAATTCTATTCTTTACCCTTTCTTGAGTGCATAAAGAGCATTGACTAATCTAAGATTAAGTTCCTAACTCTCAAGTTATGTTGGATAGGTTCTAGCCTCTGACCTCTAGATTACCCGTTGTGCCCTCTCTATAGGACTAACCAGTCCTGAAGTTCCTAACTCTAGATCAAATTGATTAAGGCTTTAGCATGTCAGCCTAGAATCATCAATTTATACCCATCAAAACTTATCTCCCAAACTATTTGCACTAACCCATGGATTTCCTTCTCACCCATGAGATTAATGTGATTCTTACTAGTTGAGGAACACATAGCCATCCCGAATAGTTATGATATCACAATAAGTCTTAACACATCAATTGGCCAGGTTGAACATGTAAATGGAGTAAGAAGCAATGAATCATCATAAGTATGGAATAAAAAAAATATTAAATAATTCTAATCCTACACATGATTACTTCTTATTACAAGGAGAAAGATAAAGGAAATTACTCAAAATTCATGGGGATAACATAAAAAAAATGATTTATATTAAAAATCCAAGTCTTCACAATAAAAAAAAACTCAAACAAAAATACAAAGTACTTTTCTGAGACTTCTCCCCAAGCAAATCCTTTGAAGCTCCTTTGACTTCTTAGTTCAATAGACACACCAAAACACGCACTACAAAAAATCTTACCCAAAACTCACACACACACACACACACACAAGAGAGCCTCACGCCCCCTCCTAGCCTCTTCAACAACAACAAAAAGTCTTTCTTCAATAGCCACACACACACACACACACACACACATACACACACACACACACTCCCACGCCCACACTCACACACCTACACATCCCTCCACCTCCTTTTTTCAACCATCCAAAATTTCCATTAAATAAAGCTCTTAAAATCACTAAGAGTCACTTGAAGAACATGTTTAAAATTCCTCCAAATTCATTGTACAAAATTCTAAACCATTTCTAGCGCCTAGGCGCCCAACTAAGGTGCCTAGGCACCAACCTTGTAGAAGCCTTTTTAACTACATGACGCCTAAGTGCCATGTCAATTTTTGCTCCTTTTGCTCTTAAACTCTATCTCTTGTACCTGAAATAAGAAAAAAATACAAAATACATTCCATTAAAGCACAATATTCTTAGAAATGAGTATAAATGTATATATAAAAATAACACATTTTAATGTGTGTTCATTCCCCCAAACTTAAATGTTACTTGTCCTGAAGTAACTTCTCCATTTTGTAAAGAAAATGCTTTAACTTATGGTAGTGAGCTTCAATAAAAATTATTATATTTTTGTCCCATAAATGTTATAGTGAAACTTTTAGAAAAATTTTCAATAACTCAGGATATAACTAAATTGTAAGAGTATCTAGTACTAAAGGTAGAAATTCTGATTTTCTATTCATCTCAAAAATAATTGTAATTTGTCAGACTTAGGATTATTAGAAGAATTAAAAAATAGAATTATATGAAAAATATACTAGTAAATATTTGACTAAAACATTTAAAATTAAGAATAAGCTCAGAAGTATAAATAAGTTTCTCCCTTTAAGATAATTTAAGAGAAGTCAATTTTTAATTAGGCATCTCCTCATGTTTCTCCTCACATATTTTTCTTTTTTACTTTTCTTTTCTTTCTCTTTCAAGATCATGTTCAATCCTTTCTTTCTTTTTTCATTTTTCATGTGAGGATTACTAAATATGGATAGTCTTTAATGATTTTGAACTTTACTATCCTCTTCCTAAAATTAAAAACTTCTCACATTTCTTAACTTAATAATATGTGTTAGTATAAAAATGATTTTTTATAGAATCAAATTTTTTTTAAAGTGTAAATCTATGATATATAGTGTTTCAGAAATACAAATTTTCCCCCTTTGAATAGTGAAATCATAGTCTTAAACTTTTGTACTAAATATGTTAACTCTAGAACTATCCTTAATCACTAAGAATTTTTACTTAAGTTTACTATAACATTTTATAGAATAAAAAATATAGTTTTTTTAAAAATAACACCACAGACCAAATGCCATGTTAAAATAATTTTGAAATAAATTTTATTTGAGAACAAATAAAGTTTAGTTTTTAAAAGTGTTTCTCCCTTCCCCAAACTTGAATGTTTTCTCCCTCCCCAAACTTAAATTTTTAAATAGTTTTAAAACATTTATAACTGAAAAGATAAAAGTAAGAAGGAAGAGAGAAAAATTTATAGATCAATTATCTATCACATGGTTCTAAACATGAAAATAATATAGGTACAAGCAGTAAAAATAAGTGTGTGTAGCAGTAAGTAAATCTCAATTAAACAAGTTTAGCATGAAAGTACAAAGTAAAGAACTATTATCACACAAAAGCAGTATATATATATATATATATATATATATATAGAGTGGAGCAAAAGGAAAACATTGGTGCAGTAAAAACTAAAAATTCCAAAATTGACATCAGCAGTACACATAAAATCACAATGTGCAGTACAATGAAAATAACTAAAAATCAGCAATACATAGGGAAAGTAGATATAGACATCAAAATCTCTCCTCCTCCTCCTCATCATCATCATAAGCCTGATCCATAGCCTTGTAGTGCTGAAACATCTGATAAGGAGGATAAGCAAAAATCTCTACATGCTGGTCTCCTCTTTAAAAGCTCACTAGGGACGTATTGAAACTCGCTTCATAGTCACTTTCACATTTAAAATAATGTTCCAAATGCTCCCAATACTCTTAATTCTATTAAAGCTGAAATTCTACAAAAAAGTATATCACCTTGCTGTATCTGCAACTGCTCCATTATAGTGTCCAATGAGTCAAATTACTAAAGGTAGAAAATCTTGAAGCTGAAGAGATGGAATATCAAAAGCTCTAGCTCGAGATCTTCCATATAAATCCACATTAGCCTTACCAATAGGCTTTAATAGTTGTAGTAGCTCTTCTCAAGTCTCATATTTAACCAAGAATGTTTGCAAATAGCAAAGATAAGGGAATGGTAGCTCAAATATGTAGAAGTAATAGCTATGAAGAACATGAAAACAACTTTATAGATGAGAAAGACAACATCAATATGTTTCATCTCTTGAATGTAGTAGTTTAGTATGACTCTCTCTCGAGTTACTTTGCTCAAATAATTTGTAGGAAGCAATCGAGCTGAAATAAAATAATGTTATTCTTTAGATGGGGGCATTACACATAGAAAAGGAAAAAACTTACCTTATGGCCGTTCTTAACTTCCATGCTTCACCCCATCTGTTAGTAATGCAATGAACTCATTGAGCACCGATTCAGTAGGCTTGAATTTAGAATAGTAGCCATCCGGAACAGGAGGCAACTGATAGGCATTAATCTGTTCAGGGGTGAAATCAACTCCCCTCTCTCGAACAAACACTTTCTCTTTTGGTGCTTCAAGAAGATTAGCATAAAATTCTTGCACAACAAAAATAACTACTACAACACTGAATTAGCAGAATCTTTCTCAGTGAAGAGCAACAATGAAATTCTACACAGCACCACTAGGACTCGTAAAACTTTGTTCCACTATAAACTTCCTTGATAATAGAAACTCATTGTACCAGTTTGTGATTTAAGATTGATGAATTTCTTACTATCAAAGACTTTTTTTCCCTTTCCTCTCTTTGTTTTTGGAGTGAACACAAAATCTAGTAAAAATTTAAATAAATTCCAAATATATGTTATAAAGGCTCCTACAAGCAATTTCCAAACAAATAAATTCTTCTACCATGGATTTTCACTATTTTCTCCATATTTTTTAAAATATTTGGTATTTATATAATGCAGAAGAAATCCATGGCGAAAAAAGAAAATTTATTAGGAAAAGTGTAGATCTTACCTAAAAAAGAAGAAATCCAAAGTTTTTAGGCTCTAAATCACTAAGTTTTGCGACTAAGGGGAAGCCTTAGGGAGATCCAACCATGCGAATGGAGAAAGAAGATGAAGCTCTGGCATAAAAATGGCATCAAACCAGTCCAAATTGTGTTTTATTGGAATGAACTAGTGGTCCAACCGGTTCGGTGCCTAGGCATTGGCTTTGGCGCTTAGGCGCCCTATTTTGTGGTAAACTGACACTTAGGCTCCAGACTGACACCTAGGCACCAGAGCAAAATTTAACAACTTTTGGTTTATTTTATTATTTTTTAAAGTATAAGCATAGCTAAGGCCTCCAAACCCTCATTACATCAATTTAAAATCATTTTAATAATTAATCATTTTCAAAACATCTCCCAACTTCCATTTGCACAAGTATTAAACTCTCAAGTACAAATAATTCAACTGATCCAAACACACTAACACCATATATTAACTTCACAAACTAAATACAAATTCACTAATCATAAGAATAGGTTCGATACAAACTAACTTAAAAATAATCCAACATAGGTAGATAAGCAAATACAAACATAGATACCAAATAAGCAGAACTATAGACACCTATAGATAAGAGTTGGCATAATAGTCAAACACATTCTCGTTAACAATCACACCAACAAAGATGATCATTAACTGAACTTTTTTCTTAGAAATCTCCCTTAGAGCCATTTCAATGACAAATGGAGGGTTTTCTTAGTTAAACACGGTTAGTGGTGTCTTCATCAGTAACTATGAGTTACTTCATCCAAGGGCACTTGCATTGTTTCAAGGGGTAAATATGTTTGTTTTGTAAGTCAAAATCCTTGATTCTAGCTACAAGTACTTGGTGAACAAACATAAGCTTCTAGATTGGACTAATTTGGGATAGGGTTGTAAATGAGCTGAGCCTGAGCGAGCTAAGGGTCCGCTCGTGTTCGGCTTGTTCGATACCAGCTCGTGTTAGAATCAGCTTGTGTTCAAAATGGCTCGTGAAGGGAGTGTTTGTGTTCGACTTGAATAATCATTTCCGACTTGAGTTTGTCTTGAGTTCGGCTCGAAATTGGACGAATCGGAAGGGGAAGAAATCTTGGGAAAGGGAGAAGGAAATCCTAACCTCTCGCCGTTGAAACCCTTTTGGCTGAAACCCTTTCGCAATTTTGAGTGGAGAAGGAGAGCAGCGAACACAATCGAGAAACCCTAAGGTCTCGCGGCCGACACCCTAAGCTCTCTCGCCGCCGAAATCGAAACCCTTTCGTGATTTTGAGTGAAGAAGGAAAGCAGCGAACACGATCGAGAAACCCTAAGCTCTTGTGGCCGACCACCTTTCGCGATTTTGAGAGGGAGGAGAAGTGTCGGAAGTAGGAAGAGGGAGTGGCTCATATTTTATATTATATTAATTATATAATTTATATTATTTTAATATAAAATATTTATATAAGTAATATTTATTAATAATTTCTTATATATTATAATTTATAGGATATAATTTCTTAAAATTTGATAAATTTATTTATTTTAAAAAGTTTTAATAATTACAATTTATAATATTTAATTTTATGAATATGTATTGTAAGTGTGTGTATATTTATTTATTTATTTCTTTTCGAGCCAATTCGAGCCGAACACGAGCGAAAAATTTTTTGTTTGTGTCATGTTTGTTCATGTTCGACTCGTTTATATTTTGAGCTTAAGAATTTGTTCGTGTTCCACTTGTTAAGCTTAACGAACGAGCTGAACACGAGCTAGTTAACCAGCTAAACACGAGCAGTTCGCGAACAATGAGCCAAATTGACAGCCCTAATTTGGGTTATGTGTGGCCCTCAGTTTTATTTCTACATTATTTAGCCTAGGGTTCATGTCATATCTAACTAGGTTTGATTCTCAATTTTAAGTTGGTTGATTTTAGATTTTGTTTAGGCTTTGATATTTAGTCTGTGGTTTGTTTTAATTCCTAGTTTATCGGTCATGAAAAATATCAAAGTTCTTCTAGGATTAAAGTTTTACAAGTAACATATTTTATTAAAATATTCATGAGAAGAACCTACAAGAGAGTTTCCCATTCTCCTTTTTTTATAATTTTTTATTTATGTTTTTGACATACAATAAGAACATGAACATGATTAGACTATACATAAAACAAAACTTGGATTAAACATGAAATATGAATTGGATTATACATAAACTACACATGAGGTTAAGTTAGATTAGGCTCATGACTTAGGCTATGGTTTGGCTGCCATAACTTATGGTTAGCTAAGGTCTGTTAGGGCCAGCTAAGGTTAGCAAAAGCTAACAAAGGTTAGCTGGAGCCAACTAGGATTAGCTAAGGTTGATTATTTTGGGATAATCTGGTCTGGGCTAGGTTGGGTTTGGATATGTTGAGCTAGGTTGGGCTAAGTTGGGTTAGGCTGGGTTGTGCTAGGATGGGTTAGGTTGTGCTATAAGGGGTTAGCTTTGGCTAGGTTGGGTTAAGTGGGGTTAGGCTAGGTTGAGTTGGGTTGGGTTGTGTTAGGTTCGGATGGGTTGGGTTTCAACAAGGTTCGGTTAGGATGGTCTAGGTTGAGATAGGTTGAGCTAAGTTGGGCTAGGTTGGTTTAGGCAAGGTTGGTTTTGGTTGGGCTAAGTTGGATTAGATTAGTCTAGGTTGGATTGGGCTAGGTTGGGTTAGGCTAGGTTGGGTTAGGTTTGGAAAGGCTAGGTTGGGAAAGGTTAGGCTAGAATTGGTTAGGCTAAGTTGGATTAGGTTGGGCTAGGTTGGGTCAGGCTAGGTTGGGCTAGGTTGGGTTAAGTTGGGCTAGGTTGGGTTAGGTTGGGCTACATTATGCTAGTTTGGATCGAGCTAAATTGGGCTTGGTTTGGTTGGGTTGACTTAAGTTGGGCCAGGCTAGGTTGGGCTAGTTTGGGTTAGGTTGGGTCGCACCAGGTTGGGCTAGGTTGGGTAATGATCAGGACGAGTCAGATTGGTCTAGATCAACTCAGGATTGAGTTTTATCAGAATTGTGTTGGGTTGTTTTTAGGTTAGATTGGATTAGTGTCTAGTTGAGTTCGTGTCAGGTTGGGTTGGGGTCAGGTCAGGTTTAAGATAAATAAGATTCGAGTCAATTTAGGTTCAAGCTAACTTGGGGCTAGCCTAAATCTGAGCCTAACCTAAATAATTCAATTTAATTAATTACTTAAATAAAATAAAATAAAATAAAATAAAAATAAATTAAAATTAAAGGAGAAAGAAGACCTTCTGGTGGAGGAGAGTTGAACACCACCGAGAGCACTACTAGAAGAAGATGGTCGGAGAACCACTAAAGAGGGAGGAGGAGGGGAAAAGGTGTCAAAATGAGGACCAGGGGGCTATTTATATGTGACAAAGAGTGGGAGAGGTGGTGGCGAGAGTGGTTGCCTTGCACGGATCAACCCCAATGACTATTGATTGAGGCAGAGATAGACGGTCATGCCTCCCCTAGAAGTTGGAGCTCCCACAATTTTTTGGGTGGGAAAGTGACGTGACGAATGGCCTACGAGAGTGAGGGTGGAGCTTTAGGAGGCACCAAAGTGTTGGCATAGAAGTAGTGGCACATAGTCATCACTTTTGTGGTACCATGGATCCAAGGCACATAGGTGCCACTTTTGTGGTGTAAAGTGGCCGCCTCCACTCTATGATGTTTTTGATGCTTCACTGTGGGATGTGTTGAGAGGAAAGCTGAAAGCTTGGTATGAAGAACTTCTTAGCCCATTTGATAGAAAAACATAAGAACACGATGGTGGGATTATTTTGGTCAAAATTGTCCCCATCTCATGAAAATTTAGGTCAATATATGGGCTCCACGCAGGATAACAAATTGAGATTTTTTAAAACATCAGATGCGCTTAAAATTGTCCAATTTCAACGCTTTCAACTTAATTTGATTGTATTTTGAGTTTGGAGTTGAATTGATCTCATTTTGAGAGAAAAATTGTAATTATTGTCCAAGTTATCCTAATTATCATTCAAATAGTCGTAGGCTAACCATGCCTAAAAAAAGATTTAGGCATAGAGGGGCTCATTTAAAAGATTTTGGAAATCTGGGTGATTCACAGAATTTTATTTAAAAAATGACTCCCCATTTGAAAAAATTGCATGGGATAAATTTTCTTGCATGAAAGTTCACTACACAAAACTTCATGTAAAGAAAGTCATCTGATAGTCGCCAAAATATTTTTCAAGCTATTCGTACATTGATAATGAACCAAATGTTGCTCATAGCATGAAATTCCTAGTAATACTATGATTTATGGAGGAAATGATATTTTTGGAGTATAAAAATGATAATTTCATAATATTCGCTCATCAAGCTGCCTTTCGATCCAACTTTAGAGTTTGATTGAATTTAATTGCATTTGATTGTTATTTGCATATTTTATTTCTAGTTTATTTTAGATCCTTACAGTATAGGAAGGGTTGGCTAAAAATGGATTAACATGCAATATACTGAAAAAATTAGTCATGTAGTCCACAAATAACAAAATATATACATGAAAACTCATACTTTCATAACATCCTTATATAAAAAGTGTTCATAATAACAAATATAATACACAAAATGTGAAACTAGTCTTATAAAATATTACTGATATAAATAAAATATAATATAACTGAACACTAAATCTATATTGTCCTTCCATGATGTCAGACATTAGAGGAATTATCGTTGCGGACCATCAATTAAGAAGTACAAAATTAGTTATTGATCTTATTATAACTAATCATTGATAGATAATGAATTTGATCCACCTTATGATGGACAATTCATCTGAATCTGATGCATGAATTATCACAATTCAGATAGTATAATTTGTATCTCTTTATCAGATTTATTCATCCATCTAGCCACTCAAGTGAAGCTATTTTTATTGTTTTTTTTCACATGGAGTGATATTGTTATGAGAAACTAGTTGAAATAACATCAAAACCTTGTGTGTGTGCTCTACTAGGCTGTTTAGGCCTTATAATTGTCAAAAAACATCTCTCATTTGCTTCTATGATTCCATCTTACAATGTTAAACCTTCTTCACTAAGCATTTCTAATGCTTTCAGCTGAATTATCATAAACAAAACTATTACAACCAGTCCGAAAAATTACTTTAAATCGTATTCATAATTAAGTTAAATAAATGAAATTCATCTCTCTTTAACATTCACAGACACTCATGTCAAATCTTTATGCTGTGTCTTAATTCTAAACACTAATAATCTATCTTGATTAGCCTACAAAACAAATTATACATATCGCTTGATCATCAGGTTTTGACCACTTTGTCATAAGCTGACACCACTGTAATGTATTTGCTTCTTCAGGAACAACCTCTGTTATTTCTCCAATTGGGCAACTATCGTAATGCTCGGTGCTCATGCTTGACTTATGATTGTGTCATTTAGTGCCAAGTAATATTATTATTAATTTTATATATATATAAATAAAAAAAAAGTGTTGCATCAACATATATGGTGTGCAAGAGTTCACCAATATTTTTTCATGAATAAAAGGAAAATCATTAAATAAGAACAAATGTCTATCCCATCCATTACGCATCAAATATTATTATTAATTTTATATATATATATATAAAAAAAGTATTGCATCAACATATATGGTGTGTAGGAGTTCACCAATTTTTTTCTCATGAATAAAAGGAAAATGATTAAAAAAGAACAAATGTCTATCCCATCCATTACGCATCAACAAATGTCTATCCCATCCATTACGCATCAAACATTCATATACATACAATGTTGTCACAGTTCATTTTTACCAAAACGAATTTTTAACAAATTACACAATCCATTCAAATTTTTGAAAGCAAATGAAAATTAAACCCAAACTTGATATGTCAATATGTAGGCATAACAAAGAACTTTACATCACTTTGATTTCTTACATTTTCATGAATTTCAGTATATAACTGATTGCCAATGAATTTCATGAATTGCTATGCTCAGCTTGTTTCTAGGCTGTTGAAAGCTTTAACGTGTTAACATAGTTTTAAGATTTTTTCATTGATTTTCTTATGTATTCATCGAGTTTGATCCTTAATTAAGCCTAACAAAATAAACACAGGAAGATTGCATTCTAAACATAATGTTCTCTTTAACTTATAAGATAAGTTTGTACAAAATTTATAAAGTAAGTAAATTATACTTAGATTCTGGAGGTAGAGACCGCGACTCAACTTGATCCAAACCTTTTAATTTCTTAACCATATAAACCTAGATCCTTAAAATAAAAACAGTGTTATCAATATTTTTCGAGTGCATGTTCATCCTTATACTTAAGCACGGCACAATTCTCATGTATTTACATAGCTAACACCTAAAGTTTCATATTTACATTTAAAACACTTTGGTGTGATAAATCTAGAATGAAAAGGTTTATTCACTTTGAAAAAAATAGATGATAGTGATATTTTTGCTGAGATATTAAAAAGTTGGATGCTAGATATGTAAATACGTATTAATTGTCTGGGGTATATGTAAATGCTCATTTGCATTGTAGAGATTGAGTGCAGTTTAGCATACAAAACAGGTAAAGTTATTTAGTATATATGTTAAACTTTTCATGTTCAAGTATTAATGAACAAAATATGAATGGAATTAAAACAAACCATATGACAACTTCTCAACAA
Source organism: Phalaenopsis equestris (assembly GCF_001263595.1). Taxonomy (NCBI): domain Eukaryota; kingdom Viridiplantae; phylum Streptophyta; class Magnoliopsida; order Asparagales; family Orchidaceae; genus Phalaenopsis; species Phalaenopsis equestris. The sequence goes on from NW_018164529.1 coordinate 482,142, forward strand.
TGATTCATATACCTGTACTAAAATACTTCACTTGAAAGTCGTAAAAAGTTTAATGCAAATAAATGAATGGAGCTATTAAATAAGTCGATGAATATGAATTAAATGAAATTTTTTTATACTTCTCGTCAAAGTATTTATTCAAAATTAAGTAAACAAGATCATGTGTATAAATGAACAAAATGTCATGTTCTAATTAGTTTATTTATATGTCAGACTTTTAAATCATACTTTGTTTATTAAGAGAAAGACTAAAAATTCACCTTTAAGGAATCATTCCATGTATACGTTCATTCAAATCATTCAAAGCCTATATAACGGTGAGAACAAGTTTAAAGCTTCTAAATCTCAATAATTTTCCTCACAAAAAGAAGAACTTCAATCAATCATAATCTACTCACATGCGGATATATATCTTGATTAGTGATCTTGTCAATAGAACCAACACAACAATAAAATCCGCACATTATATATCTATTTCATCTGAACCTAGTAATTTTCTCAAAACAGGAAATTAAATTTATGATGGACTTAATTCATAAAAAAAATATTACATACGTACTCCAGAGTTCAATGGTAGAGAGCCACGTGCCAAGTGAGCCCCATCGTTTTTAATACTGGCCAATTGTGACGGGGACCAGTTGGCACATGACGCTCCATCATTGAACTCCGGAACCAATCTTAAATAGAAATTTTTGGTTGTCAAAGAAGCTTCATTAACAACTTTAATCAGAATCAATCAAAGCAACATAAAGCATGATTTATAATAAAATATTCAAATATGATGCATAATCAATACAAAGACAAATTGGACGCAATCTTTTTCTTTCTCCGGTTTACACCCGCACTTCCCTGTCGAAAATCCAACTAAAACGCAGAGTACTGATACCCTGCTTCGCCTTCACTTGAGCTCTCTCCTCCAGCTTCCTATACCTGGGCACCAATCCGCAGAGAAAATCCTGCGCCTTCCTTCCCTCATCAGATAGACCCACGAGGCTCTCGACCTTCCACCTCCCAATCAAAAACTCCATAATATCTGAATAGTCCTTGGCCGAGTAAACTCCAAGGCGCTGCGCAACCACGCCGAAGTGTTCGAAGAGGCAGTGGTCGCGTCCGTCGAACATGAGGTGGCCGGGCATGACGATCTTGCTCCTCATCATATCGGCGAAGGCGATGACGGCTCCATCGGGGTCAAGCTGGAAGAGCTTTTCGACGATCTTGGTGTAGGCGGCCTCGTGCCGCTTCTCGTCTGCGGCGATGGTGCCGCAGATCTGAGCGAGATTGAGGTCGCCGTATTGCTTGGCGTGGCGGGCGGTGTTGCTGTGTGAGATGAATGTGGCTCGCTCTTGGAAGGATGTGTATATGTATCCCCTGTATGGGTTGTTCTCTGTATTGATGTACTATGAAAGGAGAAAGGTTTGAGGGTGGTTAGATCAAAGAAGGCTTTTTTCCCCTTATTGTTACACAGAAATTATTGCGTACGAACACTACATGTATTTCTGTATCGCATGCATGCGGTGTCCAATCCTGACCGTAGAATACGGTGATCTACGGTGAGTATATATTTTAATTTTTCTTTTTTAAAAAAAAATTTTAGGTGGAGCCCATCAAAATACATCCTAACCGTAGATCACTTGATTTACGGTCAGGATCGACGGTGTCCGTCCGTATGGAATAATTTTTCTATTATTATTTTTAGTTTTAATTTTGAAGAAAATATACTGACTTATTTTTAAAAATATTTTTTGTTTGTTTTTTTTGATACTTTTTAAATTTAAATTGATTTATTTAAGAAAAATAAATGCATAAAAATGAAGAAAATATACTGACTTATTTTTAAAATTATTTTTTGTTTGTTTTTTTTGATACTTTTTAAAATAAAATTGATTTATTTAAGAAAAATAAATGCATAAAAAAATTGTATCAAATAAAATCATTTATGGAAAAAAAAAATAAAATAATGGATGAAAAAAAGTAAATGGATATCATATGTAAAAGAAAATTAAAATTAGATTTGAGCACTAGTACTTTTTTGGGAGCATTGATGAATTCATGACATCCCCTAACAGACTGTATTTTTAGGGGCCTCCTGATTGATTTGTTACTTGTGGAATGATACTACTATTTTTAGAATGCGATTATAGAGTTTCAGTAATTAGTACTTTTTCATTCACTCGAGATCTGAAACAGTATTTAAAACAACAGGAAACAAATCAGTCGTTCCTTGAATTTGAAGCATAAAGAAAATCAAAGTCTTCTTACCTCAGTCAAAATTTACTTTTTGCACATGGCTTTTTCTTGAACTTGAACGGGAAACAACTAATGCATATCGTTGCATGATAATAAATGTTGGTCATAAATATTCCACCACATCAACCGTATTCTATAATCCATATTTCATAACATGTATCATAAAGATTCATTGATATAGTATATATCTTTCTGAATATAAAATGTCACCATAAATAAAAGCACTCACACAGAATCACATGTTTCTATTGAAATCATTTATCTTGGTAAAGCATTGTGTATTTAAATAATTATTTTCAGATGAAATATATTATGTAGGAAATATCTTGTATTGTAATGAAAATATATTGTTAACAATAATTCATCATTAAAAATATATTTCTTCAATACAAAGATGGATTTTTATTAGAAAATTCAACTTTTGGAATCTAGCAAAGCAACAGTAATAATGATAATAATAATAAATAAATAAGTAAATAAAAATATAACTCTCTTTTAAACTGAACAACTAAACAAAATAACCCTAAAAAAAACATGCTTTTTTTTCTGGGACAAAAATAAATGCTTTCCTAATTCAAAGTCTGAACAACTAGTCAATATATAATTAATTATACAGAAAAGAACTAATTTTTTAATAGTTGCGTGTGGAATATCAAGTATGTTAAATTATCATTATCATAGCCTTCTCTTAAATTATCATGTTAAAATTAGTTAGTGCTTAATTTTTTTTTTTTGAAAAAAGTAGTACTTTTTTTTAATCATTCTTATTATTTTAATATATATGTAACATATTTCCACCTTTTTATTCAATATATTAATATATTTTTGAAAATACTTAAAATAATTTTTTCAATGTTTTGATTATTTTTAAAAAATAATCATATCTGTCCAAAAAATACTTTTATTTTAAATTTTAAAATAAAATAAAATGATAAAAAAAAGAAAATATTAAATAAAAAAGATCCGAATGAATCCCCAAGTAATCTAGTAAACAGGACTAAAAAGAAAACGGAGGCTGGGAAAGCGCAAGTAAACCAGGGAAAAGCCATGCCTTACCATTCCACAACCTATTAGGTGCTGTATCGTCTTTTCAATCTGTCTCATATCCACCCTTCCGCAAAGATAAAGATACTGCTTAAGCAGGTCCCCATGCCTGTTCTCTTCTGCGGTCCATGCCCTCGTCCAAATAGCCCAGGATGTAAGGCTTGCACCTGTTTCATCCCTTACCCCGTCAAAGGAATTGAGCATTGTTTGGTAAGTTGGAAGAGCTTCTTCTGTGATCATGTCCCCAACTAAGCAAACGTAGTAGTCATCAGGGATCTCTTTTGCCCTCTTCCTCAGCTCCTCCACTTGCTCGTAAAAGCCGCTCGAGGCAGGGTCAGGTAAGAAATCCTGCGGTTGCCATGAGTTCTCCACCGATTTCAGAAAAGTCAGTATGTTCCGCTCTGCCCATTCATCTAAGGACTTGAAAATATCTATCTTTTCGGATGGCATGGAGTGAGTCTGCTGATTGTCCACTTCATGTATGGGTCTGAAGGGCTTCTTGTGGCTGCTTAATCCGAACCATCATAAGGAGATATGGTAAATAAACAGAAGAGGAAAATGATCTTAAGGAATGATTCATGAGAAACTCACTTTGTATTTGGTGTAGGGAGTGTGGAAGTCATGGAGACCATTGCAGAACTTCCAGTTGCTTTTGATTGATTAGATGAATGGAACGTTTGCTTGACAAAGCTGCTCGGCGAAGTGAAACTTATCAAAGCCATGGCTTCAAGGGTTGCTTTCTTCAGGAACCCTCCGCCTCCCTTTTATATTGTGGAAGCCAAGATACTAAAAATTAGACCGGACGTTGGGAGCAAATATTGAGCGTGACTTTATTGTTATTATTATTAGTATTATTTTCTTGTGCGGTTTCTGCACCCCGGTGGACATACGAGGGTACGAATTATTTTTTGGACGTCAGAAATTGGAAAGAGAAAAAAAAAGTTAAATTCAATTGCCGATGCTCATTGAAGTGAGAATTGAATAAATATTTTAAAAACCGGTGCGCTATGTCTGCTATTCAAATAAAAGACGTCTTGCTTACTTCAATCGTTTTTCGTTTTCCCGAGAGTAACCCAACAATAACTTAAGAATAATCTGCGCATAAACCCACCAGATCTCTAAAAAAAATGAGATTTTGTGTGAATCTTCGATTGTTGTTAGATTATTTCATCATTATTTAGGGCTTAGGGTTATTTATTTTCGGGTTGATTGAAGAAATACTTAATAACCCGAGAATAACCCAACAATAACATAAGAATAACTTGCGCATAAACCCACCAGATCTCTAAAAAAAGTGAGATTTTGTGTGAATCTTCGATTGTTGTTAGGTTATTTCATCATTATTCTGTGTTTAGGGTTATTTATTTTCGGGTTGATTAAAGAAATACTTAATAACCCGAGAATAACCCAACAATAATATAGGAATAACCTGCACATAAACCCATCAGATCTCTAAAAAAAGTGAGATTCTGTGTGAATCTTTGATTGTCGTTAGATTATTTCATCATTATTTTGTGTTTAGGGTTATTTATTTTTGGGTTAATTTAGGGTTATAATCAATAACCCGAGAATAACCCAATAATAACTTAAGAATAATCTGCACATAAGCCCACCAAGAATAACCTGCGATAAACCGACCAGATCTCTAAAAAAGTGAGATTTTGTGTGAATCTTCGATTGTTGTTAGGTTATTTCATCATTATTTTGTGTTAGGGTTATTTATTTTCGGGTTTATTGAAGAAATAATCAATAAATAAACCGAGAATAACCCAACAATAACCTAAGAATAACTTGCGCATAAACCCACCAGATCTCTAAAAAAAGTGAGATTTTGTGTGAATCTTCAATTGTCATTAGGTTATTTCATCATTATTCATTAGGCAGGGTTATTTATTTTCGGGTTGATTGAAGAAATACTCACTAACTCGAGAATAACCCAACAATAACCTAAGAATAACCTGCTAACTCGAGAATAACCCAACAATAACCTAAGAATAACCTGCGCATAAACTCACAAGATCTGCAAAAAAAAATTAGATTTTGTGTGAATCTTTGATTGTCGTTAGGTTATTTCATCATTATTCTTTGTTTAGGGTTATTTATTTTCGGGTGTATTGAAGAAATACTCAATAACTCGAGAATAACCCAGCAATAACCTAAGAATAACATGCGCATAAACCCACCAAATCTCTAAAAAAAGTGAGATTTTATGTGAATCTTCTATTGTCGTTAGGTTATTTCATCATTATTCTGTGTTTAGGATTACTTATTTTCGGGTTGATTGAAGAAATACTCAATAACCCGAGAATAACCCAACAATAATCTAAGAATAACCTGCGCTTAAACCCACCAGATCTCTAAAAAAAGTAAGATTTTGTGTGAATCTTCAATTGTCGTTAGATTATTCCATCATTACTCTGTGGTAAAGAGCTGCTAGCAAGCGCATTCAAAGAAAAGCTGCTATTAGAAACAACACGCGATGATTCAAAGGTAACAATAGGGTTCCTTCCAGGTTGAGATCAAGCAAGATCGACACCGCAGGGCCACGAATCGGCACCAAAATAAGCTCGAATGGCTAAAATTAGTCTCTCTTTCATAAAAATCATATCACACATTAATCATTAATCCGAATTTTCAAAGAACCGATCCTCTTACCTTAGTATCTGAAGAGTGGTCATAAAAGAGAATCTCAGCTAGCCACTACTCTGAAGTACAGAAAAGTAGATACACAGACTGACTGTCAAGCAATGGTTCGCTATGCTATTGATCTTGATGGCAACTGAACAATAAAATAACCACCCCTTGGCGGAATCCGGTGACACACACCTTCTACGTTTCAGTCAGAGGATTAACGAGCTAAATGAAAATTTGCTAAGATCAATGACAGGTTCTGGGATTAGAGCTGTTGATGCATTCAATTTCCTTGCTACAGAGGTTGGTGGAGTTGAAAACTTGGAGTGTACTAGACAAGATGCATACAACTTCATTCAAAGGGATAAAAGAAGCAGAATTGAACAGGGCGATGTCAACTCTCTCTTACAATTATTCATGGAGCGCCAAAATAAAGATAACATGTTTGCATGAGATTTCCAAAGTGATGACGAGGGCAGACTTACAAGCTTTTTCTGGAGTGATGGGTCTTGCAGACTAGATTATGATTGTTTTGGAGATGTCATCATTTTCGACACTAGCTATCGTTTGAATAAGTATAATTTATGTTGTGCTCCTTTCGTTGTGAATAACCACCATCAGCAAAACGTTCTATTCGGAGTTGGTTTTTTATCTGATGAGACGATAGAATCATTCAAGTGGTTATTCAAAACCTTCATTCGTATAATGGATGATAAGCATCCAATTACAATGTTTACAGATCAGGATCAAGTGATGAAAAGAGGTATTGCATATTGTCTTCCATTCACAAGACATAGATTATGTCAATGACATATCTATAAGAAATTCTCGTCGAAAGTTCATTGCGGTGTGACGTACAAGAGCGTTAACAATCTATTTTATAAATGCATGAGCAAGTGTGATTTGGAAGATGAGTTCGAAGCTACTTTGGCTCTAATGATCGAGCAAGAAAACCTGCACAACAACATGTGGCTAGATGCATTGTACCGTATACGACATAACTGGTCAACTGCATTCAATAAAGAAATTTTAGGAATGGGAATCTTGTCTACTCAAAGCAGTGAGTCCACAAATAATGTCTGTTATGGTGCATCTAAGCCCACTAGTTCCCTAACAGATTGCTTTCTGGAGCTATAAAATATTATGAAGTCATGGAGAAGGAACGAAAAAGATGAAGACTTCAAAGCTTTCGAAATGTTATTACACCGATAGTTAAAATAAGCCCAGTGTTGAGGCAAGCTGCAACATATTATACCCGGAAACTCTACTCTATGTTTGAGGAAGAGTTACGAGTTACTTGAGGAAGAGTTACTTCACGGGCTATGTGGATTGACAGTCGATTCCTCAAGTGAGAGTCCATCCAAATTCTATGTTAGAAGTTTGGATAACCAGGACACAAGTAGAGCCTGGCTTGTTACATTTGATAGGCTTAATTGCGATATCACCTGCAGTTGCAAGAAATTCAAAATGATAGGTTTGCTTTGCTCTCACTGTCTACGCGTCCTTAATGTTAATAATATAACAAAGATTCCTGAGAAATATTTGTTATTCAGATGGTCTGCTAAAGCAATGAAAGATATCTATAATAATTTTGGATACAAACATATGAAAAACTATCGGGCTCAAATGTCTGACACAACATCCAGAGAAATCATATTTCGGTCACATGCTCAAGAGTTTGTCTACCAATTAATTAATAAAGCTCAGGGAAATGAACGCGCCCAGACATATATAATTGAATTATTGAAAACAGGGTCCGAAGGTATTGAGGATATATTAGATGGGAAGGATCCTAAACCAAATAGGCCAAACAAAAAGAGGAAATCCCATAACAGTGACTGCAATGTGAATGATCATGCAAAAATGAGACCGAAAGGTATTTCTAATGCGAGGTTGAAAGGATACTGGGAAAAAAACAAGAGAGCTAAAGGTATATATCTCTACATTACATATATTTAGCATTCTACATTCCATATACTAACGATTATATGTAAAATTAATTGTCTTATTATTTTACCACTGTTCACAGGAAAAAATCAAGAAACATATATGACACAAGAATCGCACAGGAATTACGACACAAATACGATTGCAGCGTCAAACTCTCTGAGTCAGGAAATTGTCACACCGAATCCAACATGCTCTGTGCCCAATATAATTCACCTGTTATAACGTGTTATGCCCACATTAACTCATCTGTATCAATGTACAAGTTCATATAACATTATTCTAATTGGAAGTTATAGATATATGGTTTGTAATTCATCTGTCTGTTGAGTACAAAATTTTGTTATCTGCTTGTGGAATAACCCAAGAGTAACCTACAATACCCTGACCGTAACCTTAGAATAACCCGATAATAACCTTAGAATACCGCAAGGATAATCTAACAATACCCCGACAATAACCTTACAATACCTCGAGAGTAACCTAAAAATACCCCAATAATAACCTTAAAATATCCCGGGAATAACCTGAGAATACACCGAGAATAACCTAAGAATATCCCGAGAATAACCTGAGAATACCCCCAGAATAACCTGAGAATAACCCAATAATAACCTTAGAAAACCCCAAGAATAACCTGACAATACTCGAAGAACAACCTAATAATACCCCGAGAATAACCTGAGAATACCCCAGAGAATAACCGTAGAATACCCCACGAATAACCTGAGAATACCCTTGAGAATAACCTGAGAGTACCCCAAGAATAACCTGAGAATACCCCGAGAATAACCTGAGAATACCCTTGAGAATAACCTTACAATACCCCATGAATAACCTGAGAATACCCTTGAGAATAACCTGAGAATACCCCAAGAATAACCTGAGAGTACCCCAGGAATAACCTGAAAATACCCGGAGAATAACTTGAGAATACCCCGAGACCTGAGAATACACCAAGAATAACCTTAGAATAGCCCAACAATAACCTTAGAAAACCTAGAGAATAACCTAAGAATACCCCGAGAATAACTTGAGAATACCCCGAGAATAACCTGACAATACCCGGAGAATAACTTCAGAATACCCCCGAGAATAACCAAAGAATATCCGGAGAATAACCTTAGAATACCCAGAGAATAACCTGACAATACCCCCGAGAATAACCTAATAATACCCCACGAATAACCTGCGAATACCTCAATAATAACCTCAAAATACCCCAACAATAACCTTACAATACCACAGGAATAACCTGAGAATACACCGAGAATAACCTAATAAGATAAAAATACATCAACAATAACCCATGAATAACCTAACAAAATAACAATACATCAAGCAAATAATACATTTATTCTCCAAATAATCTGCATGAAATAATAATATAACAAACAGCTTAGTCCTGTAAGATAAACCCACACAAAATAACAATATATCAAATAGATAATACATTTATTCTCCAAATAATTTGTATCTGTATATTTCATATACTAGCTCTGCCCTAAACCGAGGCATCTCAGCCTACCAGTCTTGAAAATCTTTCCAGTTAATCTTGCCTTTCTGTACAATTGTCTCCATATATTTACAAACAAATATACTCTAGTTGACGCTATTAGTTTGTGTGGGAATTCCTCTAGTCGTGCTAACATCCCATTTACTTGGGTCACTACGGAAAACATTCCCAACATCCTTACGAAAATGTCTTATCCGGTAATACAAATGGTTGTTTAAAATAGTAAAATAATAAATATGAATGTGACGGTTGTTAGTTAGATGAGACTTAGAATTTTACCACGTCAGGTGTGACTCCCAAATGCATTTTATTAGGCAATGAGTTGTAGAATCTCCACTTGCGGTCCTTCTGGTTCCCAACAAGTAGAGTCCAATGCCTATTATTAATAATTGGAACTAAAATTACCTCTGCCTGAGATACAGCTTCCACTGTGACGTGGGCAACAATATCTCGTAGAGGATGGTCTCTAAACCCCTGCATATACATAATAAATGAGTTTAAAAAGAGCATGAACCTGTTGCATATACAAACTTAATGAGAATTTTATTACTTACCTAATGCGTCGTAGAGACGTACAAATAGGGTCTAAAAGAATCAGGGGACCGACGCCGACGGTTTTCTAATCCAATGGAAAATAAATCTACATGTTCCACACCGATTTCTTTATTATCCCAAAGTGCTTCCAGGTCAATTTGACTAATATGAATGTGACTCTGAGCAATTATTAAGTCATCCCTGCAAGTTGATTGAATAATATTTATTAGATTTAATAAACAATTGACAGAAAAATGTTCTGTTTTGTACATACCTTTCTTTGTAAATTCTTAAACAGCTATCGATCATCTGTTGCATGTGTGATGGTAGTAGTTCTCTGTCGGGAAACTCTACGGCTGAACAAGGGAGGGCACCTTCATATTGAACAATTGCGCCCGACTGTACCTCCTCCCAAGCTTCTTCTGCCTCCTTTTCCCTAGCTTCATCGAGCCGTGGAAATGGTATGGTAATCGGCGTGGAAGTCTCATAAATATGTTCTACTAAATCATTTATATTTGAGGACGAAACTTCTTCCAGCTTCTTTCTCTTTACAACAATAAATGGAGAACTAACCATCCTCTTTTTCCTTGGTCCTCTGGACTTGATCCTTCGGAATAAGCTACCAATTAGGTCTTAAGGGATACCTTCTCTAGGTTCCCCTACACCTTTATTAGATTCACTATCAGGTGCAGCTTCATCAAAGGCAGCTATTCTACCTATCGATTGTTCTGCTTCAAGAATATCAGGTCCCCACTCCTGTTCCGACGCTTGCTCAATATGAGCAGGTGGTTCTTCTTCCTTTTCTGGGCTATCTTTCTTCCCAGTAAGTTCAGAACCTACAAGAGATTCCATGGGAACTTTATTTATTTTTCTTATTATTTCGTTGATGTCAGTCTTCACCTCCATCAGTGTATACTCCAAAAAAAATCTTAGGTTATTCACTGAATCCTTCAATTGAACTAAAATTTATTGTTGCTCCCTCAGAGTTTGTCATATCTCTCCTAAACCCAAATGTGACTGTGTGGGTGGCGGGATGCTGCGAGTATGTACAAAAGGAATATCATCATGAGACTCTGGTGTTGTTTGGTGAGTGTGAAATTGTGGTTCTCCAATTGACTTTGCAGGAGACGAGAGTGGGCTAGCTAGATGGGCAAGTAAACTATGCTCCTCGTCTATTAAATCAACAAAAGAATCAAGAATCTGCAAAAAACATTCATCATAAGAATTAAATAAGGTGGCAAAATACTAAACGTAATTCTGAACTTAAAACAGACATTAATATCATTCACCTGTACAGAACTAAGCTGCTTAAAAATTTATACGAGGTCTGACGTCAGGATAAGTCAGGGCTATCACAAGTGTGCGCTCATAAAACCACAGCTGCATAAACACGATTAATAAATCAGAAATTAATATAACCTAAATAAGATGAAAAAAGCTTTTTCTGATTGAGGTTGAGCAATATACTAACCATTAGAAGAAAAACAAACCCATTCATGTATCCCAATGGCTGACCCATCCTTATTTTCATGGCACAAGCATTGACCTGCTCAATGTGGTGGTCAGATACTGTTGAGACCCAATTAAATGAAGAAAAACTATCTACATTCTCAGCAAATGAATAGAGCCCAATGGGTATACTAAAATTGCTGGAAGGAAATAATAAATTAGACAATAAAAATTTAATATTAAGTTTATCAAGACTAGCAGATGAACTCTCCAATAGTTCACTCTTTGGTCGCCTTGCATCTACGTCATTGACAGGTTTTTTAGACCAAGTTACTGTAGGACCTTTGTTGGGCATGCCAATCCACAAAGCAACTTGGTCTGCATCAAAACTTAGCTCTTTCCCCCCCAATCTGAAAGCCAATTTATTCATATCCCTTATTCATATCCCAACAATAGTTAGGATGTGATCTTGAGGATAGATGTGATCTTAAGGATAAGGGGACAGATCAAAAAAATGATTAAGCTTCATTCTTTCCAGAGTTGACCGCATCTCCCGATCAACAATTGGCCGAACCTTATCCAACACCTCTCTAACTGCTAATGGTCGGCATCTGCAATTCATTGACTGTTTATTCATCAACCTATACGAATAAGATGCATGTTATTAGCACTAGAATAACCAAAGAATGTTAATCATCAATATACAGGAATAAGATGCATGTTGTTAATACTTTTATTAATACTGGAATACCTTAAAATTACATCAACAAATAACCTACGAATAACATACGCAGAACCTAAAAATTAACAAAATAATACCTTAAAAATAAATAATACCTTAAAAAAAATAATACCTTAAAAATACCCTAGAAATAACCTATGAATAACCTGCGCATAAACCTGTAAATAACTTAAAAATAACCCAGGAATAACCTCAGAATAACCTAAAAATAACTTAAAAATATCCTGAAAATCAGACATGAATAACCTAGTAATTACCTACTCATAACTTAAAAAGAAACCTACACATTACTTCAGAATTAACAATACAATACACTAAAAATAATGTAAAAATAACCTACGAATAACCTGACATAACCTAAAAATTCCCTAGGAATAACCTATGAATAACCTGCGTATAAACCTGTAAATAACTTAAAACAACCCAGGAATAACCTATGAATAACCTAAAAATAACTTAAAAATATCCTCAAAATCAGCCAGGAATAACCTAGTAATAACCTGCTCATAACATAAAAATAACCTACGCGTGACTTTAAAATTAACAAAACAATACTCTAAAAATAACCCAACAATAACCTGAGAATAAATTAAAAATAAACCACGAGTTAACTTAAAAATAACCCAAGAATAACCTACGAATAATCTGAAAATAACCTACAAATAACCTAAAAATAACCTAAAAATAACCTAGGTTTAACCAGCGAATAAGATACGCCTAACTTACAAATAACCTATGAATAATTTAAAAATAACACAAGAATAACATGAAAAAGCTGCCTAACACAAGAATAACATGAAATAGCTGCCAATAAGTACTATGCTTCGGAGTAACTCAAGAATAACCCAATAATAATCAAACTAAAAACCTAAAAACAGCCTGAGAACAAAACGATGACAAATATCAGGACAAGTTTTCCCCTTCCATGCCCTCCTTCATCCTCTTTTCATCCTCTTCGCCTCCTTCTTTCTTCGCCTCCTTCTTCTGCTTCTATGACTTCATTGGCTGCTCAACCTCTGTCTTCTCAGCCTCTTCTGATACTGCTCTTGAGCTCTCTTTGGCCTGCGCATCCTCCGGATCATCAAACGCCATTGTCTCACGGCTTCCAAGCTAGCGAACGAGGGAAATGTGAAACCCTAGCAGAGCGAGCAGCGAAAACGTAGAAGAAAAACCACGGGAGAGTATTTTCGAATCGCCTTCCTCGACATTCTAAAATGCACGGTACTCGAATAGACGCGGGCTCGTACATCAAACCGGGTCGACCTCAACAAATTTTTTTCTTTTTTCTTAAATTACGTGGATAAGCGGGTCCCACATTTTCCATGCAGCAAAATTTTATTGGTCAGCGTACCATGCGGACCGTCAGGTCTCCTGACCTAAAAAGCGCTCCCGGTGGACATAGGAGGGTACAAATTATTTTTTGGACGTCAGAAATTGGAAAGAGAAAAAAAAAGTTAAATTCAATTGCTAAAGCTCCAATTAGAATTGAAGTGAGAATTGAATAAATATTTTAAAAACTGGGGTACAACTTAATTAATATAAAAATAATGAATAATAAGATTTTTTTCTAATATCATTTATAATACTCGAATTTAGAATGTAAACTACTAATAATTTCCAATATAATTCTATGTCAAAGTTTTGGAGTATTATGTTGTAATAATTTTCTCCATTTTCAATCTCATTGTCTCAGGACAGTTTTTAAATTTCTTCTTATTTCAAATCAATTTCAAAATTTTATTTGGCAACTATTTTTTTTTTTAACTTTCTTATTGTATTTTAGGGAATTTATGTTGGGAATTTAATTTCTTGCAACAAGATCTATCAAATTGGTAGCGAAAAGAAAATGATTTGTATGATTGTATTTAAGTAGATACGTATGCATGTATGTATGTATGTATATGTATGCATGCATGTATATCTATAAATATGTATGTATGTATGTATACATATCTATGTATGCACACAAATACATATATATGTATGTATTCATGTATGTACACATAAATACATATATGTGTCTATATGTGTGTGTGTGTGTGTGTGTGTGTGTGTGTGTGTGTGTGTATATATATATATTATATATACATATATGTGTATCTATATACTTATATACATATATATATACACGTAAGGAAAATGATTTATATGGTTGCACATCTTTTTTTTCTTTGTCCCTTTGTCGTTGATATTTGGAATAGGTTTGGTAATCATTTTAATATCAATTAGAGCACTTCCTCCTCTATTCTTGATTATCTATTTGGAGAGAAGCTACACGAGTGGATATAAGGCTTTTTGGTTTCCTCTGGTGGTTCTTTGGTTCATATGGATGGCGAGAAACGATGCTAATTATGAGAATACTATGTTTCACCCTAATCTTACTGTTTCTAATGTTCTTGCTCATTTTCAGAGAGATTGCCGGGCTCTTTGTCTATCCAATGATATGGTGTCGACGAGGTTGGGTAGGAGGGCCATCTTCTTTAAATGGCAACCCCCACCTTTAGATTGAGTTAAGTTTAATATTGATGGTAGTTGACATTCCGGAGATGCGGGTGCGAGGGGAATTTTGAGGAATCATGCTGGGCAGTGTCTGTTTTACTTTGCATCTCCTTTATTTGCCTCTACACCTTTAGAGGCTGATTTTTGGGCTATTATTGTGAGCCTTGCAGGTTGTTGCTCAGCTTAAGATATCAAAAATTATTTTTGAGACAGATTCGCAAATTCTTTTTAATGAGTTTTACAAGGCTACTGAGCCTAGATGGGATTTGCTTGCTATTACAAATTGAATTCGTGATGTTATTCAACGATACAATTTAAATACACAATTATCCTTTATTTATAAGGAAGGCAACTCTCCGGCTAATTGGCTCGCTAATAAGGGTAGAGTGGCTATTGAGGTAATTTATGGGACTTGTCTCATGCCACAGCTTAAATCTTTTATTCTGGGTGACTTGATTGAGCTCCCTTTTATCAGAATTCAGTAGCTTCTCTGGACAGTTTTCTACTGTTTTTATGCTTTCTACTTGGAATCACTTCATTACCTGGAGCAATTTCAATTCTGTTTTTATGTGTTTTATGGCTTCAAATTATATTTCCTCTCATGAGATGGGAGGTTTCGATATTAAAGTTTATGCAGGAAATATTTCTGTTGGTTGGTTCGAGCATGGGTTTACTGTTTTGGCTACACGCATTATGCAAAAATTGTTTTTGCTGCTCTGTTGGTTGGACTTTACCCATTTTGCCTTTTTCAACTTTTTTGAGTCAGGAATGTTATTTGTATTCTTGTTTTAGCTATATTCTCTTTTCTAAGACGTGCATGCCTCATGATAATTTTGCACCTCATTTTACTGCATGGAAATTATGTATTTACGCACTTGAAGCTCTATTCCGTGGGATCCTCCATGCCACCATGCTTCTCTTGATTTGGTTTGCACCAGTTGTTCTTTTTGTTGGCTCTTTGTGGTATTTTGGGTATTTTTCTTGCAGGTTACTGGGTTGGTTCTACAGATTTTTGTGCCACCTTCTTAGTGCAGATCTTTTCAAGCTACACTTACCTAGATTACCTAGATATTTAGATCTCTTTTGCTTGGGATGTTACTCCTCCGAATGCATGATGGGTGCACTTCACTTCCTTATTTGCGGTTCGAGATCGCTGAGTTCTTGCGCTTTGTGTACACTTGATTATTGGGTGTACTTTTTTTTTTGGTATAAGTTTTTGTGACACATGTATTTTTGGGTATACTCTACCTTTGGTTTTTTTTGTGTCGAGTTGTATTTTGGAAAAGAGGAACCCCTAGGACCTTAATGTATTCTTTTTTTGCTTTTAGATGGGGATCCACTTTTCCTCCCTTATTTTGTAACTCTTTTCCATATTAACGCGTAGAGAATCATGAGCTGCTCTTTTATTAATATATATATAGTTGGCTTTATTTTGGGGAAAGTGAATGTGCTCCTAATCTGCAACACTTTATATGGAACTGCCTACTCTCTACTTTGAATCTTGTGCAGGTTCTCTGGTACCTATGAGCTGCATTGTTTGTCTAATCTATTTTCTGAATGCTTGAGGTTTTCTTTGGCCTACGTATCATCACTTTACTGAGAAACTCTTCTGCTTTAAGGAGTGAAATTCAATGTTTTGTGATTGTCAGTTATTGCCTTGGACTTGGGCTGCTCTTATTTTTGCACGTCTAGATGAATACTTGACTGCCCCACCTCGGTTTAACAGGTTGCTATGCAGATTTTGCTGCTCTCATATACTGATATTTTGAGATTTGGTGCTTATGTCCTTTTTTGGTATATTATTCTTTATTGGTATAGATGTTGTGGGTATACAAATTTTTTTGGGTACTTTACTTCTGTGACCTTTTTCATTTCTTGTGCGTGGAGTTGTAATGTGGATTGTGGAACCCCTAGGACTTTATTGTATTTTCTTCTGTTTTTATATAGGGATCCACTATCCATTCCCCATATCTGTATCATTTCTTTTATGAACGCTTAAGGAGCCACAAGCTGCTCTTTTAATCAATATATTTATATATATATATATAGGTAGAAGGAACAATATAAGGTTCCCTACTTGTTAATCACAAAAAGAAGTACAGGAAGGATATGTTGGCATATATATACATCTATATACATACTTTTCAAATAGCAATGGGAGCTCTGCTAGGGTTTTGCAGCGATTCTTGGGCGATTTCCGACGTTTGAGGATGGAGCTTCTCCGGTCAATTGGTGAGATCTTTCCATCATCACTTGATTTTATTTCTTCTGTTTTTTTCCTTTAGTCGAGTGTTCCTTGATTTGGCTTGGGATTCAAGTTTCAAATTGGCCTCCGATTTCTCGAACATTTATTGATGTTGTTTTAAATGGGGGTGGTGCTTCATCCGCACCTTCCTCTGAATTTTTTCCATAAAGTTTTCATGACACTCTTATTGTTGGTGGAGATTATACTTTCATAAAAAAATTAGAAGAAAAAATGGTAAAGTTGCTCTTTATGCTACTGAGGATGAAACTTCTGCGCTTGCCTCTTCGTGTCGTCTTGCCCTAGTTGGTAAAGTTACATATGACATTCCTAAGGTTGAGTTCATCAGGAGAAAGTTTGAAATGTAAAAATTAAAAGGTTGGTATCATTGATGGTAGACATATATTTATACAATTAGCTAATGATGATGAATACACTCGCCTCTTCGCTGAAATGTTCATGTGGGTGGAAAATAGTTTGATGAAATTTAAAAAATGGTCTATTAATTTTGATCCTAAAGATGAGTTGCCCATTATTCTGGTATGAATTCAATTTCAAGGGCTTAAACTGCATCTTTTTAACCATGAAATACTTTTCTTGCTTGCTGTTTGACCGCCAATTTATAAATGCTGAAAAATATAATATAAATATGGACGTAATAAATATTCAATACTTGTAAAGTCACACTTATCAACGCAAGTATACGTATCACTCAAGTAATATAGAGCTCTAATGGAGT
>NW_018164529.1:500572-501186 GCF_001263595.1 Phalaenopsis equestris
CACAACTGTTAATCACCATTGGAAATTCTATACACTAATGGAACCTCTCTAACCTCTAGGACCTCTCTAACCTCCAAGACCTCTCTAACTTACGGCCAAAATGTTTTTTTAAAGTTGTGGATGAGCTTTTCCAAAAGTTGCCTAAGCATCTCTTCAAAATTTGGCCTTATCCAAAGCTTGAGTAGACGTAGCCGTCGAGCTCGCCGTCGGCGACCTCGAGGGCGTCATCGGCGGACATTCTTAACGAATTAATTCTGGAGTCTCGGGAAAATCTTGCCGTCGGCGAGGTCGATGGCGCCGTCGGCGCCCTAGTTCAATTCTGCACCAAATTCGCTCATTTCGCTCATTTTTATATCTTTATGCTCCAATGACCCTAATTCATCATTCCTGCAATGAAACATAAAAAATATCTTTCTTTAAAGTGCAATATCATCAAAAACACTATAAAATAGGTATGAAAATCTCAACAAATTTTCCTTTGGTCAAAATCCCCCAAACTTAACTATTACTTGTCCTCAAGTAATTTTAGTACTATATAAAAATTATGATCTATTGTAGTAAAGTTTTAATTCAGAAATACTATAACTTTGATTTAAATAAATATCATAGTGAGA
>NW_018164529.1:501421-503366 GCF_001263595.1 Phalaenopsis equestris
AAAAAATTCAAGTAATTAAATTAACTCTATAGGTACAAGACTATCAAGTCATCATGTTTAAGAGTTCTAGTTTTCTATTCATTTCAAGAATGACTATATGTTGTAATATCAAGTCACTTAAAATATTCAAATGATAGGAACTTCATGAGAACATTACTAGTAAAAGATGTTATTCCATAAATATAAGTTCAGGAATGTATTTAGGTTTTCCCTTTAGGTAGGTCCAAGTTAAGCCAATTTTTGATTAGGCATCTCCTCAAGTTTCTCCTTACTTATATATATTTTTCTATTTGAATTTCTTTCAATTCTATATATTTTTCTTTTCTTTTCAGAGATTATTTTCAATCCTTTCTTTTTTCTTTTTCAAGTGAGGATTACTATATCTGGATAGCCTTTAATGATTTTGAACTTCCATAAAATCATATAAATAATTTTTGAAAATAATGAAATAGAGGACATCTAATAGTTAATCTTTTTCTTCCCTCCCCCAAACTTAAAGTTTTATATATGAAATAATACAAGTAGAAAGAAAAACTCTAAATATAAATCATACCTCAATATTTTAGGTATTTTCATCATTCTAAATTTTTTGCAGGCCTTCCCAAAATTTCTACTTCACCTGGTCTGTAATATTACGAGCTTTCTACACATATAAATTGTTAGAGAAATTTTTGGGTGATAAAATTTTTAAATAAGTATAAAATTAAACTAAATTATTAAACAAGCACCACATTTCCTAATACTAAACAAAATAATTAAAACTAAAATGAGAAAATAAAAATAACATTACATTACAATCCACAAAATACTACTCAACATCTATTATACTAAACATGCAAATTTAACTACCACACTAACTTTAATTAAAATTAAAAATCATCCAAGTACAACTTAATAAAAATGAAAGTCCAAATACACAAACATCCATTTCTGTTACAAAAGATCACAAAAATAAAAGTACAAATATAAGTACATCAATTACATTCAAATATCAAAATCCCACATTATGTCTTCATCTCCTTGATCAGCAGGTGGATCGGGCTGATACTGAGTATATCGCGGGCACTCAGAAAAAGTAACATCAGGCTCACCTCTGTAGTGTCGGACCTGAGCTTCATAATAAGCTATCTTAAAATTTGAATGCCTCTGAAGGTACTCACTATCATAATCATATCGACGTTCTAAAACTCAAATCCTTTCATTTATTAATTCTATGCTCTTCCGCTGCAAGGTCAACTCATTCATCAAGCCAATTAGGGTAGGGGAACTAGAAGGCGGAAGGTCATAACTTGTAGAGGAGACATCTCTACTAATAGAAGGTTCTTCACTCCTACTTCTAGTTATCCATTTCTTATGGGATTCATAAGTTTTCAAATTGACCTTACTAATGGGTTTCATAGGGTAAACCTATTCTTCATCTCCAGCTTCCACTCTAGAAAGTTGGCAAAGTGCATAAATAAGGCTAGGATGTCCTAGCCCTCCACTTGTCTGACTCCTTACCGTAGTCTACATATTCTTAAGAATAATTTTCCCCACATTTAGAGTTATGTTATTCTAAATACAAATATTCAGAATAGCTCTATCTCTAGTTACCTCACTATGGTGATAAGTCGGTAACAGAGTACCACGCCTTAGAGGTGGCATTCAACATGGAAGCAGAAAAATTTGCCCGTTCTCGTTGTTTAATCTTCCACATTCCTTTCCCATCAGTGAGAAAGTTGATCACATCATTCAGGGGTCCTTCTATTGTATTAAAGGAGTCATAGTGGTAGCTATAAGAGTCTGGGACTTCATAAAAGGTGTTGATGCGGGCGGCAATAAATTCAACAGGAAATCCACGCACTTGAACGATTCCATCTTCAGAATAGATTACATTGGCATAGAACTCCTTCATCACATTTGCATCAGCTTTATTGGTGGTGTAACAAAAGTTTTTCCGCCTCCG
>NW_018164529.1:503433-504888 GCF_001263595.1 Phalaenopsis equestris
CACTTCTTTCCTTTAAATATGGAAGTAAATCTTATTTGAGTCATCGCATTGGCAAAGCAAGACTCGTCAAACTCAACCCGTCTATTTTGTCGTGGAGCCATTTCAATCTAATCAAATTATAGAAAAATTCCTAAATATACTTCAAATATGCAAATAATGGCTTCCAATAGTAATTCTAAGAGTTCAACACTAAGATCCATGAATTTCTTCCCAATATTTTCTTCACATTCTAAAAATTTTTGGATCTCCTCAATTTGGAAGAAATCCATAGTGAAAATCAAATATTTTTAACTTGGAGTGAAGCTCTTACCTAGAGATGATCAAATCCGGTGTCAAAAAGCCTTGAAATTGCCTCCCAATCTAAGATCTTGCAAGCCCTAGGTCAAAAATTATATTTTTAGGAGGAAGGCGATGATGAATAGTGGCGTTTGACCAGGCAAAATTGCGGTTAAAGGTGTTTTCTCATGAGCTTGCCATCGGCGGGGTCGATGGCGCCGTCGACACGCTCTATTGGAATTAAATCCTAAGTTTTAGGAAAAATCCACCTTCTGCGGTGACGAGGGCGCTGCCGGCGGGCTCTATTGATTTTGTCCAAATTCTGGATTTTTACGATTTCAATAAATTCCAAGCCTAAAATACATCTGTTTAATCATTATAGACATAATTTTAAGTGACTAAATGATGTACTTAGCACAAATAAAATTTCACAACACAAAACAATTTCACAACACATAAATTCCAAGTGGTACAATATATGTTACATTACACATTCCAAGTGGCACAATATATGTTACATTACACACCTAAGTCTGGTATTTTCTCAACCTCGACACATTAATTCAGCGTCACAATCCAAGCCACAATACTCAAAATGCTGAAAACAAAACATCCTATGCTTAGTCTCAACTATACAGAGATCTAAAAGCATAATTCTAAAGCAAAGCAAATACAAAGTTCAAATCAAAATACAAAGATAGACAGATAGGTAGTAATGTAAATCTACCATTCTTCAGATTCAGTACTAGATTCTCCTCTGAGATCACCCATTGATTGCACATGAACGAAGTGGTTGTAGAAGGGTCTGAATGGAAATTCTTTAGTGGAATCCTCTTTTATTAATTTCATCCTCCTCATAAATCGTATCAAACTATCTTCTAAATGTCTAGAATGATCAAAATGTTCTTTCATCCTCCAGTCTAGATGATCGAAGAAATCAGAGATATTATTAATTGTATTCATGACATTTGTTACCTCCTCCTTCAATTTCTTGATTCTTTGCAGAATCACCAGATAATTGTCAAGAATTAAGGGTTGTACTAGCAGTGAATTCTGAGATGATTGATATATTATAATGGCCATGTCATTTTCATCTTCAAAAGTTGGGAATCTCTCAGTTGGGTCCAAAGGCTTCCAAGGTAAAAGTACCTTTTCCCAATTTTCGTAGGACACTTGGAA
>NW_018164529.1:513827-526883 GCF_001263595.1 Phalaenopsis equestris
ATGCTTTCGCATCATGAATGAACTTCCTTTGTTGTTGCAGTGTTAGCATAGGTGGCAAAATATCACTTACAATATAGTTAACAATATCGGCATACCATGGTATTTTCCACTCATTAATATTATAAAGTTGTTCATTAGGGAAACTGCCTATAATTTCATTTTCAGTGTCAGATAATTCTTGGTTTTCTAATCTTGAAAAATGATTAGCATTCTGATTATCGGTTCCCTTTCTATCAATAACCATAAGATCAAATTATTGCATCAAAAGTATCCATCTAGTTAACCTTGGTTTGGCATCCTTCTTTTGCATCAAATATTTAATAGCAGAGTGATCAGTGTGCACAACACATTTAGTTCCAATTAATTAAGATCTAAATTTATCTAAAGCATATACAATGGTCAGTAACTCTTTTTCAGTAATAGTATAGTTAATTTGTGCATCATTAAGAGTTTTTTCTAGCATAGTATATAATTTTAAAAAAAATTTCATACCTTTGTCCAAGAACAGCTCCAATAGCATAATCACTTGCATCACACATCAGTTCAAATGGTTTCTCCCAGTTAGGTGAAACTATAATAGGGGCTGTAATTAATTTTTCCTTTAATAACTCAAAGAGATTTAAACAACTTTCAATAAATTCAAATTTCTTGTCCTTTTCTAAAAGTTGGCATATAGGTTTGGTAATTTTTAAAAAATATTTAATAAAACGCTTGTAAAATCCAACATGTCCAAGAAAACTCCTAATCTCTCTTACATTAGTAGGAGGTGTTAGTTTAGATATAACTTGAATATTTGCGGGGTTTGCTTCCTTATCATCTTCCAAAATTTTATGCCCTAACACTATTCCTCCTGCAACCATAAATTGACTTTTCTCCCAATTAAGAACCAAATTGGTTCTTTCGCATAACTCTAAAACCTTTCAAGATAATTTAAGCATGCGTCAAATGTTGTTCAAAATACAGAGAAATCATCCATAAATACTTCCTATCCATCATCAATTAATTTACTAAATATGGACATCATATATCTCTTGAATGTTGTAGGTGCATTACATAATCCGTAAGGCATTCTTCGAAAAGCAAAAGTTCCAAAAGGACTAGTAAATATTGTCTTCTTGATCCTCAGGAGCAATATAAATTTGATGGTAACCGGTATATCCATCTAAAAAACAAAAATATTTGTGCCCAGCAAGTCTATCTACTATTTGGTCTAAAAAAGGTAAAGGAAATGATCTTTTCTAGTGGCAGTGTTTAATTTTCTATAATCAATGCAAATACGCGACCCAGTAACTTGTTTGATAGGTATTAATTCATTATTTTCTTTGGTTTCAACAATCACTCCTCCTTTCTTAGGAGCACAATGAATTGGACTTACCCACGCACTATCTGAAATAGGACATATAATTTCATTGTCTAACCATTTCAAAATTTCCTTCTTAACTACTTCTTTCTTCATTGGATTTAATCTCCTTTGTGGATCAACTGTTGGTTTATATTGTTCATCTAATGTAATTTTGTGCATATAAATCGTAGGACTGATTCCTTTAATATCAGCTAAGGTCCAACCAAAAGCTTTCTTATTTCTTTTCAATGTATCTAACAGTCTTTACTCTTGCAAATTATTTAATTATGAAGATATAATAACATGTAATGTAGATGAGTCTCCTAGAAAGACATACTTCAAGTGGCTCGGCAATATTTTCAACTCAAGTTCAGGTGATTTTATAAATGATGGAAATAGATTCTTAATCTCGTAGGGGTCTAGATTGGTGTTCATTTTCTAATCCTTGATTGTTCATGTTGTTCTCCATTGTATCAAAATTTCTAGGTTCTCTTCTCAATCTTCTAATCTTTCTAACAGTGTGTTATAATTTCGAATCGTAGGGTATAAGATTTTCAGGTCTAAATTTACGCATACAATTTGAAATCAGTACACAGTAATATAATTAATTAAATATGAAAAAAAGTTGCAATTTAAGTAAAAATTTTCTAATAATTTCAATATGTCCGTTACTCTAATTGTGATTTTTGTTTACTCACTCCCCGACAACGGCGACAAAAACTTGACCGCGACTTTATATATGCTTAAAAATATAAGATAAATATGAACATAATAAATATTCAATAATTGTAAAGTTGCACTTATCAACGCAAGTATACGTATCACTCAAGTAATATAGGGCTCTATTGGAGTCTTAGATATCGATCCCACAGGGAGTAGTTTAGAATTACAGACTAAGATCTTAGAAAAACAATACTTTAATCACAACAAATAGGAGCATACCTATTCCTTACCCTTTGGTCCAGGCATAAATAACATTGACTAATCATACGCATGTTTATTGAATCTGCGGCTAGGATGGGAGGATACCGGCTGTCACTTCGGAGCTCCCTCGTTCCCCTCGCTTAAGGGCTAACATCTACACTTCAACACTTAAATTATAGGACCGAATTGGGATTTTAGTCTGTCACTCTAAAATCTCCAATTCTACGCCCGATAATATTATTTCCCTATTTATTTGCACCCAACTTCCAAGGGCTTTGATCTCCCTGAATCTTTGATGTAATCTTCACTTTAGCTGGAAAACTCAACATATTTTAACAAATGAATTGGCTAGACTGAAAGTAAATTAAGATCGAAGTGATAAGATCATCACAATTTCTTAAATATTTTCATGGTTTCACCAATTCAAATCACCATTTCACAAATCTCGAGACAAGGAGAAAGAGAAAACTACTCAGATCTCATGGGGAAAACACAACAAAACTCGGAATTCATATATAAAATCAAAGTCATACAAACTACAACAAGTAAATAAACTTACCTCTAATTTCTCTCCAAGAAAACTCCTTGAAGTTTCTCTGAATCTCTTCCTTTCTTTACAGCACACAAAATTCCTTTTCGAAGCAGCAAGGAGGAAGAAATCTCTCACTTTCCCTCCACTCTTACAATCTCTCAAAGAATTCCTCACAATTTTTACACAGTATTTGAAGGAAAGTTAGAAATCAACATTCTTACTACTATCTATGGCCTCTAGATGTTTTTGAAGATTCCAAGAGTTTACAATGCCAAAAAGTGCCTTCGTAAGCAACAAAAATTGATATTTAACTCCCAAAATCAAGCAAAAACCATCCGAAATGGTTTCTGGCACCTAATTCGAGCCCCGAAGTGCCATTTTTTTTTCATTTATTTTCATTTTTGCTCTAATTTTGCTCCAAAAAAATGTATCATACCTAAATTTTCTTTCTTGCTCGATTTGACTCCAAATTGTACCATTTTTTCTTCATTTTTTTTTTCAAACCTCTATCATTCATTCTGACAACTAAAACATGCAAAATACCTTTCATGAAAGCACAATATCATAAAAATAGGCCTAAAATGTATATAAAAAAGTAGGTAATTTTTAGGGATTTCAATACCCCCAAACTTAATTGTTACTTGTCCTCATGTAACACTATAACTTTAAAAACCAAAGTTGTTGATTTGAGGTAGTGGGTTTTAGAAGAGTTTCCAATAATTTTGTTTCAGAAATGTTATAGTGTAACTTAGGTGAAATTCTAGCAAATGAACCTAGTATTGGGGTGTAAGAATATCTAATATTCAACTTAGGAATCTTGATTTTCTATTTACTTCAAAAGTTAATTAAACTTGTCAAACTAAGATTCTTAGAAAGTTTACAAATATAATTTAAAGACCTAGACCAATTTTAACAATACTTTGTTTGAAATATGAATAAGCTTAAGATTGTTTCTAAGTTTTTTCATTAAAAAATATTCAAGTTAAACATATTTTTTTTAGGTTTCTTCTCAAGCTTCTCCTCACTTTTCATTTCTTTTTACTTTATCTTTTTATTTTTCTCTCTTTTTTATGATCATTTCTAATCGTTTATTTTCTTTTCTTTTTTATGTGAGGATTATTTTTCTCTCTTTTTTTAGGATTAATCATTTTTAATCTTTTATTTTTACTATATTTGAACAGGGATTTAATGATTTTGAATTTCACTATCCTCTTTCTAAAGTTCGAAACTAAAAACTTTCCCTCACTTTTTAAAAATGTAAGTACTAGTTTGAAAAATTTTTAAATAAAAGCTCAATTCTCGTAAAGTATAATTCTAAAAATTTTAGTTTTGAAATATTCGAGTCCTTTCTACCATAAACAGTAAAATCATTTTCCTAATATTTCCTGCAAAATACCTTAACTTTCGAATTGTTTCATCACATAGGATCCCAGGTAAGTTTTTTCTACCATTCCTAAAATCAAAGTTTTGGTAACCTAAAGATAACACCACATACCACAAAACATTTAAAGTTTAACTTTGAAATTTATTATTCTTCCTCCCCCAAAATTTGAATTTTTAAATATTTTTCAATCAGTTACATAAAATTTAGCAGGAAGAAAAGTAAAAGTTGAATCTACCAACTACTGCAACATCCTATTGAATTTGAAAACATGCATAATCATGATAGAATGACTACAGGAGAAAGTATATCTAGCCTAAAACAAGCTTGCAATAATATTAAACTAAAAGGAAGTATACTAACTTTGAAATTTATTTTATTTCTTGGCCCCAAACATGTTTTCAACATGTATAGCCTTCAATACAAAAAATGTAAGCTGGAATAATAATAGCTAAAAAATTTTATCTACTACAAATGTCCATTAGAAACATTGACAAGTATTCATCAGGACAAAATAATTTGCAACATAAAGTAAATCTAAAATAAACATGCCAAAATAAAATTGAACTAAAGAAAAGTCTAACAAGCATGACAGTTATCAATATAAGAATATATATTTAAGTTTTCTCCAAGTTTTCTATATTGTTGTAACACAAAACACCAACATACATGATAAATGGGGTCAATTCTTATTTTAACTCATCACATCTCACTAACTTACTTCCAATTTATACCAGAAACACTACACTGATAAATTAGGTACTTATAAATGATTTTATAGAGTCCAATCTCATGCGTACTATTATTCCTGATATATTAGCTTGCATGCACCAATATCAAGCATCACCTTATCCCTTTAAGTATGCACCTCTAACAATATAAGTGTAGTGTAAGATCATCCATATGTTGCACATACAGTAGGTTCTTGACTTCTACCAAATGAAAACAATGTCACAGAAAGGAAGTAAAAAAATTGAGATGGAATTGTCATTATCCAAACTCAAGATGTCTCTGGTAAAACTCAAATCTAGTTGAGACCCAAGTCATAGTGGACTCATTCATCCAACTACTACAAAAGAACATAAATGATTCTAGTCATAATAAGAAGTTAAGGAATCACCTCTCTCATTAAACATAAAAATCAAATTAATCTACTAACAATCCAAACATCCATAAATATTGATCAAACTAATCAATCCATAATGATACACAAAGATTAAATCGATTCACTAACAACCCAAACATATACCAACATCAATCAAAATGATCAATCCACACTAAACCAAACACAATACACTCACAAACACACTAACATAGATAACTATGATTTTCCTCCCACGAAGCGCTTGGTTTAACATTGTTAGCCCGGCGAATCCCAATGTTAACATATTTCAATTGCTCACCAATTTTCTCCTTGGGAAATTTTTAATCCTCCTAATAGTTCTCCTAGATTTGAGTCGTATAGTTCAAGGTCAACAGCTCCTGAACTACACATTCAAATGTAAAGACTTAACTTATAGGATAAATGTACAGTACTTCAAGCACTCAAAAATATTTTTAGCATTTTGAATTTTATTATAAATAAACTTCTAATTACTAAAAACACTATATAATAATATTATAATTTCCAAATATAAGTCTTTAAGGTTCAACTAAAAATCTCCTAAAGTTCTTACCATTGCTTTCCTAACAACGACGCCAAAAACTTGATGCCCCCCTAGAATGTGCAGGCAAAAAGATGCATAATTGCTTCAATTTCAAACTTCTACGGTGATACCAAAAATGTGATCCAATTTAATTATGACGGTTAATGTGCAAAAAAATATGTTGTAGAATTTTAGAACTTAATTTATAGTTCACACATTTGGGGTACTAAGCAAGTGCACATATCGTTACAAGTAGCATAGGGTTTTCTCTTAAGACTAGAGTGTCGATCTCACAAAGAAGCGACGTAAGAATCCCTTAGGATAATTCTAGTTTAATGTTGTCAGGTCATAGGTTAGATTGATGATTAAGGGTGTTTTTCTAATAACTACTCATAAATACAAACCTAAATCTAAAGATAAATCTAACTAGTGAAATTAGTTTGGAGAATTTTGAGAAGTTAAAAACAACCTTTCTTAGGTGACGTCCTACATAAAGTGTAGGAATAAAATGCTTAGAATTTAATGTGTTATGTGACAATTAGGAGCATACATATTCTTTACCCTCTCCAGAGAGCATACAAAACATTAGTTAATCTAAAGTAAGTTTCTGATTGCATGGTAGTGCTGAGTAGATTTTAGCCTCTCACTTCTAGGTTACCTACTGTGCCCTCACTATAAGATCTACTAGAGATGCAGGTTCTAACACTAGACCAAATTGACAAAAGATCTAGCCTGTCACTCTAGAAACACCAATTTCCATTAAAACTTATCTCCCTAACAATTATAAGATAATGAAAAATATAATACTTAACTTTTTCCTCTAAAAGAAAGATGAAACTTCCTCCAACAAAGTCTCTTGCTGATCCACACAAGGTTCCTACAATTCCTTTCAAACAGCTCTCAAAATCCCTTACCAATCTCATTAAAAAATGTAAAAATCTACATTCCTGCTTCCTGCTCCTATCTATGACCTTGGGATGTTCTTGGAAGTTCTAAGAGTTTTAAATACTAAAATATGCCTTCTCAAGTGAAAAAAATGAATTTTAACTCCCAAAATTGAGCAAAAATTGCCCGAAACGTTTCATTACACCTAGGCACCATTTTACTTTCATTTTGTTTCATTTAATTTGACTCCAAATTGCAGCATTTTTGCTTCATTTTCTCTAGAACTTCATATTTTTGTATCTGCAATGAAAAACATGCAAAATACCATTCATTAAAGTACAATTTCATAAAAATATTCATAAAATGTATATTAAAAAGTAGATAATTTTTATGCATGTCAACTCCTTATCCGGGTTATTACGCGTTGTTGCACATGTTATTTGATGTTGCAATGTGGGAAAAGTCTCGATGCTTCAAAGTTTATGCTAAGTCATCAGGCAGAGAGTGAGTCTCTCACATCTTGAATGGGTAACGACTTATCAGAATAATCATAATCATCTTGATGGAGATATCCCAATACATCAAAGAACGTTCGGGGCATAAAGGCAGAGGAGAAATAGTTGTATCCCATGTGTGTGACACCTCATCGGCATCAGACCTTCAAAATGATACTGATGAAGTCAAGGAGCAATAAGGCTTAAAGGGGCTCTATAATAGGGAGGTAGAGGGATCCTAAAAAGGTAGATGTAACTGGATCGATGGACCACGTACCCAACATACAAAGCTACTAGGACTCTAAGTTTACTCGATCGTGAAGGTAGTCGACCCAACACATCCTAAGATCTTGGTCAGCAATCCCTGAGTTGCATTGTCCATGGGAACCTTGGTAGACATAAGGTCAAAGGAAGGAAACTCTATCTTATGACTATCGCCTAGAAATCCAAGAGGTGAGACTTATACCTGCTGAAGTGACGAGGATGCCTTAAGAAAGAAGAGAAGGAGAGGTTCAGCTATAGGATTAAAAAAGCTTCAAACAAAAAGAATTACACCCCATCTGGGTCGAGGAGCATTATAACACCCTATGCGCACTAAACAACCACCTAAGTAAAAGGAATGTTGGGCCAATCAATTTGGAGAAGAACGAGGACTTCTCTTTGAGACATGTAAATATTAAACTAATTATCTAGAGCGGTCATTAAATATTGTGGAGGACCTATTATATGGCTTGGGTAATATTCATGCTATGCAAACCATTTAAAATCCAACCCAAAGGCCATGCGGTAAATAAAAGTGCAATTTTCTTAAAAAATCTTGAATATTTTAATCCTAAAAATTTATTTATCTTGAATATTTTATTAGGATTACTTTAGAATTTTAAATCCTAAAGAGCTTATATTGCAACATGAAATCCGATATCACAGAAATAAATTAGGAAAATATGCACACATATAGGCAAACAAGCATGAAATGAAGTAGAAAAATAAGCAAAATCAAAATAATAAGAAAGGACGGTGTCACTGAGTCAGTAAACTATCCCAGAAAAGGAAACAACAGTGGAACTCTGCATATTCATGCCTAGTCCTAATTCAATACATAAATACAAAACTATAGAATTAAGATACAAGTCATGAGTGTTAGCTCTGGTCCCCTCCACGAGTTTTCCAGGCCAAACATCTCAGAACTCGTGTTTGTATTTTATTTCTACTATACAACTCACCTATTCTCTAAAAGTATATAAGACAAAAAGAAAAGAATCATTTCTTCATGAAAATAAGGTTTGTGGTAAGGCTCGCATGCATATAACATATAAAGAGGCATGCCTTATAAGTGGGGGAACTATGTAGCACCTGCAAGAAAATTGTTAGAAATCATTACTTGCTCTCCCCATAGTGGTACCTGCTTGTGTACATAGAGAGTTGACTCTCTGCCAAAAAGTGCCTTAACACAGTACCATACGTATACCAAAAGCATAATGAAAAAGAAGGATATCTGACTAGAGCAATCAATCCAGACAAGAATAATAGTCACACATCAAAAAGTCTACTTAGAACTTTAAATCCTAGCCTAGCACACCTTCTAACAAAAAGTGTCCTAACCTAGTTCCTAAGTGCACATGGTAATTCTCCGACGACTGTATGACATTGATAGGGTCACCTTGCTGACCCCGTACTAAAGATCCAAGGGATCTAAACGATGTTACCCAATATGGATTTTTCAAAAATGATTGGCCTCACATATGACCTATTTATCTACATGCATAGTTTTTATAGTATGGTGAATGTACTGGTAAAAATTAAAATTTTATATTTTGGAATAAGGGCCATTAAATGCCAACCCGTAATATGCATACGTGACATGATTTATAGCCCTTAGATCATTAACATCATCATACTCATGTCAATCTTGATTACTTAACTTGCATAGCTTATCGGGATCAACCAAGCAAGCAATGCTCGTTAAGGTATCGTGAGCGACACGGGGTCACTCTCATAACGAGTAAGATATCCATCAAGGCAAATGAGAAAGCACACAAACATGCAAAAGGCATTCACTATGATTGTTCACTGAAGTATGAAACAACCACAATTGGCACCCAAAAGGACGAACACACATAACATAAATGAATGCAAGGATTCTACATGTAATAAACCGAAAGTGCACCAAGGTGGTGAGGGTGAGTGTGCCATGGAGGCAGTGACTCTGTAAGATGGGTGTGTCATGGTGACAGGGGCCTGACAAATGGGTGTGTTGTAGAGGTAGTGACCCGAAAGGTGGGCGTGCCATGATAACAACAGCATAAACAAAATGAGTGCTCAATAGAGGCAATGGCCCAAAAGGGTGTGCATGCAATAGAGGCAATGACGCAAAAGGGTGGCTATGCTAAGGAGGCAGGGGCTTGTAGGATGGGTGCATCATAGAGGCAGTAACCTAAGAATGGGCTTGCCATGGAGGCAGGGGCCCAATACATGGGTGTGTTGTAGAAGTATAGACTCGGAGATGGCCATATCGTAAAGGCAGTGGCCTGAAGAGGTTGTGCTGTGGTGACAATGACCCAAAGGGATATGCAATACAGGTAGGTGAACATTCAAGAAAACATGCATATGTCCACACATAACATGCAGTGGAGTAGGTTGTTAGTTGACTAGGCCATGGTGGTTGGCCGTACCGAAGGAGCGAGTGGATCATTCTAGGGTAATCCATCCAACCCAATGGGATGGGTGACCAGCCATGGATGTCCGATCTAACCCAAGAGGGTCAGGGATTGGTCTAGGGTGGTTGATCAACCAAAAGTGCTCAAATAACCATGCATATCACATACAATATGATCAACATGCCAAAGATGCCATGAACGACCATGCATATGCATCTGATATAGTCGATGACACGTTATACTCATCCTAGCGGCCTCATGTAAAAATCTTAGGTTTGACACAATTGGATTCATAATTTTTTTCATTCTATGAATGCCCGCGATCATATAGAACAAATTAGCTACAAAGCTTTTCACATCCTCGAAGATTAAACTCAACTAATCCCTCTAAGGGAGATTAGGATTGCCAAAGCAGTGATAAATTGAGTTTCCTTCTTGAGGATTACCAAAGCAGTGATAAATTGAGTTTCCTTCTTGAGGAGATCAAGACCTAAGGTTCACAACATGGGGGATCACTCGACTTTGAATAAGAGTGGCCAATGCATGTGATTCCTAACTTAGGGCCTACTCTAGATAAATCAACATTCTATCACATAGGTAGCTCAGTTGGTTTATACATGTTGTCTGAAACCTCCACCCCACATGGGTGATCAAGCCCAAGACCCTAGACTGGACTAAGCCTACGGAAACCTAAGGGATAAGGAAATCTTACCACCGTGATAATTGCGTATGTGCTCTCTTTACGCTGAAGGACAGCCCACATTTTAGGAAAATTTTAGCAGTGCTCCGGCAAACTTTCGGTGAACTTCAAGCAAACCTCTGGCAAACTTTTCCTCACATAAGGATGAAACTCTCTTCATGCTCCTCTTCAAGTAAACCTCCCCGTGCTAAGAGATCCAATGGAAAATCTGAAGAGGAGAAGGAAGAAGAAGGTGGAGGAAGAAGAAGATGATAAAGGAGGGGAAGAGAACCCCTCCTTACTTTATCTCCATGAAAACTCCTCCAAAACACCTCTAAAATCTTTAAATTTCTTCCTTAAAAGCTTTACTTCAAACCACACATCCTCGCCAGAGAAGAAGAAGGATGTGGTGGAGAGGAGTGGCGACAACCCCCTCCTTGGGCAAAAATCTGGCCTCATTAAAAATGAGGGGGAGAGGATAGGTTAGACCGCTCTCCTCAAGTAAGAAGACCAAATGCCCCCTAAAAGTGACATTGGATCCTTTTATATGTGGTCAAAAGAGTCTTTAGCCATCCCTCCTCAAGTTCCCAGGTAAAACAACATCTAAAATGGCACCAGAAAAGTGTCAAAACAGAATTTATTGTGACCCAGCGCGTGAGCATCACCTAAGAACTTGAAAGTGGGACCTAGCTATTCTCTAGATTTTGATGACTGGGTGCCAATTTAGGCTCATAGGTGCCAGTTTTGGGTTTCTGGGCGCCAGGCTCTCAGAAAAAATGTCAAAAAAATGGCCTGTTTTGGATGACTAGACGCCCGAAAAAATATCTTAGTGCCAAAATGGAGCCTTAGACCTCAGAAGGTTCATTCCAGATGATCGAAAAAGGTATTTTGGGTGTGTGGGCCTTTGAGGATAGCGCTGAGACAGTAGTCTAGCCTGAAACCCCAATTTTTGCTAGGAGAGCCCTACATAGCCTCTTTTTTATCTCAAAGCTTTGGGAGACTCCATGTGAGTGAAATGTGGTCCCATAACATGAAAATGAAGCATTTAGGTTAGAAATTCACCAAGGAAATCAATGCTAACTACCATCCTGAGCTGCGGTACAGGTAGAGTGTCATGAGCTCTATTTTTCCTGTAACACGCGTAGGTGAACTTCGTGATTTCTTAAAACCGTGGGAGGTCCAAGATTGACATGTGGTGACTTCTAATCATTAAATTAGGTACCAAATATGTCTAACATCCTTGATGGGCCTCTCAGAAAGAAATTTTTTGGGCATGGCAGAACTGCCACCAAACCTAACTACTTTCTCTCGAACAAGCACTAGAAGGTCCTGGTTGTCTAAACTGTCGGATGTTATAGACGATATTTTGAACATCCCGAGACATGCAGGTGGACACCCTACACTTGTGAAATAAAAAATTAATGCCGACAATCACTAACTAATTTAGTCTATCTCAATCATGAATAATGGCCATCGTCACTTACAGAGAACCTGAAACCCTCAACGATGGGATCAAGGCTCATAGACACTACCAAAACCCTCATTCTTCCATTCCACCCCTATAGAAACCATTGAGTAAGTTATGATTATTTGCACCATTCTGCTACTTTGCTTGTTCATCATCTCACGGTTTCAACCAAAATTTCTTTTCATTGCTATACAGTTGCACATTGTAGCTTATAAAGAGCACCATCTTTCTTATCCTTCCGCTCTGTTCCTACCTGAAACCCATCAGGAAAGTAAGCTTGCTTGTGCCATCCTTCCTACTCTTATTTCAAAAACAAGTGAGGGAGGTATGCTTGCTTGCACTAGATCTATGAAATTTGCTTGAAGAACGTAAATCGCTAAAAAATATAATTAAATTTTAGCTCAAATTGAACCATTCAAGCTGTTCTATGAGCCTAATTAGATGGATGAATTTATTTTGGTTTAATTTCAATCTTTCCTTTACTCAGATTGAAATCGCATTAGGATCAAAATAACTTCTTATGTATATAAATATTTAACACGTAAACTTTTTGTTTTAGATGCATAACAATGTTGGTGAAAGATTTTTTGCTTTAGTGGAGTGACAGGGGTTCAAATCCCCTATCTTCATAAACTAAATTACATTATTTCCAACACTAAAGCCAATCATAAACCTAAGCATTCTCATCTCCACAATAATTAGTAAGTTAATTACACACCACAAAACATATTCTGAGAAGAAAATACATCATATGATGTAAGAGCGTTCATAGTTTCCTCTAATGAGAAATTTAATTTGGAGCCCAAAATGAAAATTCACTTAGTAATCTAATTTTCATTTCCAAAATTGAATGTCACTTTAAAGTTAAGTTCCATTTTGTCAAAGGAAATTAGATTTCTCATTGGAGGATGAAGAGAACACTCTTAAATCATTGTCGGCGCTATTTTTGGTTGGAGGAATTGCCCGTAAGAAGCTGCCGGTTACTGGAATCAAAATCCCGTCACCTGCTTCGGAAGGACATTTTAACTTACATATATATTTAGTTTTA
>NW_018164529.1:527121-527816 GCF_001263595.1 Phalaenopsis equestris
AAAAGCGCTTATAGTAAATTACATCTCAAATGACCAAAGTCACCTAGAAAGCTCTTGATAAAAATCAGGAAATATTAGCTTCAAGGAGTTTCAAAGGATAGAAATTTTCAATGAGATTGAATGTAGAGGTGTGAAAGGGGAGAGTTTCAAAGGATAGAAATTTTAAATGAGATTGAATGTAGAGGTGTGAAAGGGGATTGGTTCAAATTTGGAACATTTTATTGCAGAGTCCAAATGAGGAAGAACTAGGGGATGTCATGGATCTAGAGGAGAACCCTAGTGACTTCCTAAGCTATCCTAATGTTTGGCTTCATTTCTGAGGAGAAATATTTAGGTGTTTTATCCTACCAATTTTATCATTTAGGGATTACATTCGTGTGAAACTATCACATAAATAGCCTGAAAGATGTGAGGGTTTAGGTCGTGACGAACTACGACCTCGGAATCCTAAGACAAGTTAGGGCTTATATTGTATAACAGGGTTGTACAAAGGCCTAAAGATAAGATGAGGATTTACGTTGCATAAGCAAGCAACCTCTAAGTCCTATGGCTTTGTTGCTTATCTCCTAGGAAGGAAGATTGGTTTAGCTGGGGAAGACAGGTTTTGCTATTGAAGATGGTCATGCTGCCCACCATGCTAGCTCCAAGCTCCTTTCCGTGACGAGTTTGAGTTTTCTAATGTGTCAAGTTATGAT
>NW_018164529.1:528433-529426 GCF_001263595.1 Phalaenopsis equestris
AAAACATATTAAGTTTAGTAGATCTCCGAGGTATCCAACGGATATAGAGAAGGAAGCAGGTCCATGCTACTCTCTCGCTGCCTGGTGGAAAATCCCGAGTTCTTTTAAACTTCTTATGTTGCTTAATAATTCATCCTGTAAATACCCTTAGTGCTCAATGAGCATTGATGTCTCAATTATCCATAAGAATAGGGTAATTATCACTTGTAATTCAATTTAAGAATTATGTGGGTAAAGACCCTTAAAGAGACAAGTTTAAGAGACTTAGCCAAATTTTGACTTGGGCTTGTAGTGTTTGAAAGATGTTTTAATTTTCAAAAATGTTTACTTTTCTAATCCTTATTTAAATGAAACTTGATTTAACCTATGTCACTACTAAGCCCTCAAGATTTTGTTGACTGTCTTAGTCATTGCAAATGAAATTGACTTAGAAGTGATGGTGATGATTCATGTTTTTGTTTTTTTTGTTCATCAAATAGGGGTATTAAATTTGGTCTATATTGGTCATATCAAAGGTCAATTTGAGTTTAGAATTGAAATTGGGAAAATTGAGACAAATTTGATAGACATTTGAGGTAGATTTGGGGAAAAATGGGTCATTAAAAGGATATTTGGGGGTTTTGGTCAAAGATGGTCAAATTGGCCAAATTGGGTCATTTGGTAGTTAAGGAAAATAAAATTAGGAATATTTCGGAGGTTTTGCAAAATTTTGGGATTTTTTTGGATTTTTTGGAATTTTGGGCTAAGGAGGGGTATTTTGGTAATTTAGCAAATTTTGATGATTTTGGGTAGTTTGGGTGTTTTCAAGTTGTTTGAAATGATTTTTGAACCAATTTGGGTATTTTGGGTAAATTTGGGAATTTTGGTCAAATTTGGGGTCCCAAGGGTATCTAAGTAATTTGTGGGAGTTTAGGGGCAAAAGGCTAGGTTGGGTATCTTGGTAGAGTTGGAGTGCCAACCACCATCAATAAGCCATGGACCAATGAAAACCCC
>NW_018164529.1:529437-542819 GCF_001263595.1 Phalaenopsis equestris
TGTAGTGGTCTTAGCTAAACCCTAGCCTAGGGCTAGTTGGTTTAGGGGACCACCTACATGAGTTTCCCAAAAGTATCAAGGGACCAAAGCCTAGAAGTTTAAGTTTAGGATTGTGAGTGATTGTGAGTGCAAGTATGTACCTTAAGCCCTAGGCCAACACTCAGAAGCTCTAAGGGTGACTCATCTTTGGGTTCCCCCATAATGACCCCACCTACTAAGTGCTAGAGTTTAAGATCAATATGTGGAACTTCAAGTTGAGTAGAGAAGAGGGTAGAATTTCTAATGGTGTGGATTCCTTTTCTAATTTTCTAAGAATAGTCAATAGAAAAATCCTATGGCTATACCTTAAGCTACTAAAGCAGAAAAACTAAACCTCAATCAAAAGTGGGGTCAACAATCATGTGAAGCATTTCCTTCTCAGAGTATGTATAGAGGTGCGCAAGTAATCTAGCAAGAGTTATTTAGACAAAAATACTTATGTAGAATAGTGGCCATACACATGGAAAGAAAATGTGAAAGAAATAAACTCATGAAAGGGTTTGTGTAGATATAATGAAAGAAAAGATTAAGGCAAAAAAATTGATCTTTGATAGCCATAACAACATGGTTGTTGAAGTTTTATTTTCTAGTCAAACTTAGGTTGACTAGAACAAAACTTAATCTAAGATTTTGGCTCATAACTCATGTCAATTATTTTGATCCAATTTTTATCCAAAATTAAATTTAAATCAATCAATTTTTAAGTAATTAAAGTTGTTAGAGCCATCGAAAACATACAGTCATTTTAATGAATTGATCTCCCATTATTATAACTCTACTATTATGTCAACTATTAAAATTAACTTCTATGTATTCAATTGAATGCACTTTATAATGTGCTAATTATTGGCAGGTTTTAAGGTAAATAAGGATATCCATGCATCAAGATCATGGATGTGCGAAAGACTTTATCCAAATTATGAAGGGATCAGTGAAGAGTTCTTGAATGGTGTAGAGGCATTCGTGGCTGCATCATTGTAACTTCCATTTTTCCTATCTAAAGGTAATTTTTTGTGACCATGTTTAAAACACAAGACTCAAGCACAATTATTGCCTAACAAAGTAAGATAAAATTTATACCGTCAGTGGTTTTAGTCCAAATACTGGATCTGAACTTCACTTGGGGAGGTTGACCCTGAAACATCCTCCACCTGGATTTCACACCAGTAAATTTGAAGAAATGATCTTTGATGGGGAGGTTGACCTTGAAATATTACTTGAGTTAAGTGCAAAAAGATACACCAAATCAGGAGTCTCAAACTTTTTATATTTTATTGAATGCTGCTTAAACGTCACTATGGGAGGGATGCACTTCCTATTCTGAGTTATCTATAACTTTCAAAATACTAAAAATTAATATAAAGTTTAACATGCCCTGAAAGTTCATCAATTAGTTTATAAAATTCTTAAAAGAAACTAATTTAAAGGAAAATTTAGTTATAGAAGACTTTTATAGGACAAGAAAATGGTCTCCATGTTATGACTGAAAACAGAGAAGATTGATTATTGCTTGAACAGATTTATGTTATTTTATAAGTTTAATGTAGGAGAGATGGATTGTAGATTCTATGACTCTCTTAGATTTAAACCTCAGAATAGAACAAAAGAGGAAGAAAGAAGTTCCATACAAGCGTCTTATTCTACGTCTTCATAGACTATTCTCTTATATGTGTACAAATCCATATATGATTTGGCATCATAAGAGACTAGAGGATATCAACTCAATGAGTCATCCTACGAATGGTGAGTCATGGAAAAGTTTTGATCGTATACTTCTCTAGTTTATTACGGAAGTAGGTAATGTGAGATTTGGCTTATGCTCTGAGGTCTTCTCATTGTAGAGTTTGACCACATCCCCGTACTCTTGTTGGCCAGTGATCGTTATGCCATACAATCATCCCTATAATATGTGCATGAAAACACCCTACTTATTCCTGATCTTGATTATACGAGGTCCCAGTAGTCATTAAGGTTTGAATGATGTACATTTGTATCCATTGATAGTTGAGCTACAAATTCTTTGAGAAATGTCATATGATGTTACCATAAAACATAATTTTCTGATGAAAGCAACATTAATGTTGACAATAAGTGTTTTTCTAGCATATGAAATGTTATCTGAGTGGAGCAATGTGGGAAAGTTAGCATGTTCATATTGAATGAATTCATATAAGGCATTCAGTATTCAACTTGGAAGGAAGAATTCATGATTTGACTGTCATAAAATATTTTTAGACGTTGAAATTCCCTTTAGAAGGAATAGGAATGAATTGAAAAAACTCAAAATTAAAAAATCAATATCATCTCTAATAGTATCTCTGGAAAATTTTTTAGATTTTTAGATACAATCTAAGGAGTGTTAATTCTCCTGAGAAATCTTTACATCATTCATCAAAATTTGGTGTTACACATAACTGGAAAAATAATTTTATTTTTTCAAAGCTACCATACTCAAAGAATAATGTGATTGGGCATAATCTAAATGTGATGCACATAGAGAAAATCTTCTTTCACAATATATTCAACACTATAATGGATGTTAAGAGAAACTATGGATAACAAGAATGTTAGACTAGATTTGAAGAATTTTAGCAAATGGTGGTAGTTGGAGATTTAAGAAGTTATTTCTAGAAAGCATATAAAGCCTAAATTAAAATATTCTCTTAGTTCAACACAACGTAGATCATTTTGCAAGTATCTTCAAATTTTAGTCGTTGTATTGATGTAAAGCGGGTATTTGGAATGAAAAAATGTGACTATCTTATTTTTCTTTGAAATTTGATGCCAATCGTATTTAGTTACTTGCCAAATGAAATTTTAAATATGCTAATTAAAATCGGTGTGTTCTTCAAGGAATAATGTGCAGCTCATTTGTGTGTTGATGATATACGTTGGTTATATGTAAATATTCTAATATATTTATGCAAGCTTCAAAGGATATTTCCACCTAGTTTTCTTGTTTCCATAGAACATGTATTGGTAAATTTACTATCACTCGATGAATACACTTTAGAGGTACGTAGTAACGCATGCAAAAAATATAGTTACTACCTCCAAGATAAATTGGTCAAATTGTGCTAAGTAATAATTTATTTATTGGCATGTTTGAAAAATTTGAAGTTTAGGTGTTAGATATGTAAATAAACTGAAGTGAACTGTAAAGAAAAAAACATGAATAAAAGGATTCATATGTGATGAATATTTAATACAGAAGACCATCACTTTATACTTTTGTTATTTTGTGCAAGAAAAATCCAAAATAGAGACATTTTGTGAGGTGCATTCATTAACATTTTTGTTTTTCAGTATTTTAGTGAAGCATCAGGGAGGTGCACATCACATTATCATAGTTTTCAGAAAATTCATGTAGTGACCATTTATGTTCTTCTAGATTTCAACGAATTTCAACCCTTTATTGAGTAAGGAAATAAATTTGATTAATAGTTTGACCTTTCATGTGGAAATATTATAACGAGTCGATTCATAGAGATTCATAGATTTGTCAATGTGATAAAAGTTTATTCGTAGATTTGCTTAACTTATTTGAAGATGATATCACAAGATAGGAGATATAGAATAATTTTCCTTGTTCTTTCATAACACATGTATATTATATTTTAGCAAATTTATTAAACATGTAACATTTATTTTTAGGTGTCTTTTTTGATACATGAATTTTTAAGAATTACTAGATTCAAGATCAAAACATATGAGTAATGAATCAAAACTTGGTAGATCTTTCTTGGGGACCTATGCACATAATAAAAATTTGGCAAAGTTACGATGTGAATGACTACAAGTTCATTCGAGGTTAAAATGAGGGGGAAAAACGACTTATAATTTTGGTTTTTGTGTCATATAATAAATTAAATGATGAGATAGATTGCTATGGTATTCTCAAGGAAACTTTTGAACTAAATCATCTTATTTCTATAATTAGGAGTGAATTCTTATTAGACTATGATTGGTTGGATCTTGTTCCTAATCGTGGGAATGAATGTAATCCAACCATATAATATCATAGAAGTAAAAGTTAAGAAAAGATATAGTAAATTTGATTCATTCATTTTAGCATGACAAGCAAGTCGGGTATTTGATCTTCCATATTCTCATAGAATAACTGATAAAGTTGAGCGAGCGATAGTCATAGCGAGCAAACTTAAAATGACTATTAATATTTTTAATTCAATTGAACCCAACCCACTCAAAAAACAATAATAATGATAGATTTATATATTCAACTCGATAAAATTCATGAAGAACTCAATTTAGATGAATTTAGGGGCGAACATGAAGAAATTCATATCTATGAGTATGATTTGATGATGTTTTGGACAAAAAAATTTACGATCTTTAAGTGAGTCATCAGAGGAGGCTAACTAAAATGTATAAGATAATCAAACTACGTATTTTTTGTTTTCAGGTTTAGTGGTGTGTAGATTGTACATTACAGTTTTATTTGTTATTAACTGTATACTTTTGTATTTTTAGTTACATTAATTTGCATATTTTACTTTGCAGTTTTTCTTATTCATTTTCTGTGTAATCTTCTTTTTTCAATTTAAATACTCTATAAATTGCACGCACATTATTGTTGTCACTTCTTTTTTACTATGTACTATTATATTTTCTGCATTAGTGGTCAATACTTACACTAATTATGTTTGCTTTAATGCTTGAAGATGGTCTCTAGAGTAATGGCAGTCTCCTCCCTATTAAGGGACATGTTGGTTTGCAAAAGTTCATCAGTTGATGAGGCCATGGAAGCGCTACTATGAAGGTGATCCTTGTGGTTGATTCGCCCTAAAAAGTCTCCAACTTAACTCTTACCACACCGACACCATCTTCAGTAGAAACTATCACACCAGCATTACTGTCAATTTCCACTGGTACACCAACACCATCACCTTCAAGTGCTATTAATGTGTCATCTAGCTCAAGCAGCACAAGCAACTATCATTAGCGGGCAGTGACAAACATGTAAGTTCTATTAGATACTGCCATTGCTTATTTAAACTTTTTTTACTTAATAGAGAACTAATCATATGGCCATCCCTCCCATTAGGGATGTTATTCAGAGCAAGTACGACAACCCATACTTGCCTTGGAGGGAGATTCTGATGGTAGTTAAAGACATGTGGTTTCATAAGTTTAAATTAAACTAAACAAAATAAACTTTAATTATGTATTTATGCTAATAAATCTAACTTTTTCTAATACAATTATAGAAATAGTGGTCCTAACCCCCTTATGAGGAGGCAAACATCTAGAGGAACTTCAAGCACATGGTGAGCAACCATCTTGGAGACCAATTCACCAGTATATGAAAGACACATAAGCACCCCTTGTGGCTTGGAGAGGATGTGTTCACTACCCTGCCTAGGGTCAAGGACACTGTAGCTTATTAGAAGAAGAGAGAACAGACTAAGCAGAATCATCGTTCTGACTGTGGGGGGCATGGGTGCTTCGAAGCACACTCACTGGGTGCTCCCACATATGGAGTACAAGAAGAGTTTTGTAAGAATTATTTTATGCATTAAATCTTTTTTTAAATTAAATATATGCTGAATATTTCATTACAATGACAGACTATAAAGAAAGTATGGGAGCCATCTGCTGCAGAGTTACACAAGTGCACTCAAAGGCTGCAGTTGGATCAGTCTTGAGTGAACAACAAATCCTAGGCAACCAAGATAACTCACAAGTTTAATTAAT
This sequence comes from Phalaenopsis equestris, assembly GCF_001263595.1. NCBI lineage: Eukaryota > Viridiplantae > Streptophyta > Magnoliopsida > Asparagales > Orchidaceae > Phalaenopsis > Phalaenopsis equestris. The sequence goes on from NW_018164529.1 coordinate 535,192, forward strand.
ATATAATTCAAATAGCTATCAATGTTTATTAGTCTCTTACTTTCATTAATAATATTTTTGGTAGGAGTCCTTCCACAGGCTAAGGAACAGCTGATCCCAAACGTTGGGCGGTTGTTTGATCAGTTCTTATGATCCTTTTGAATACGATCTATGAAAGGAGGCTGCTAGTAGTAATAAGAAAGGTAGGTTTTGTGAGTTGGGGTTTGAGGAGCTAGCCTATGACGCCTGTTCAACCTTTAACACACCGAGTGCATCTACTTCTACCTTAAAGCAGGAGGAAATTCATCACCAGGTTGTTGTTGAGGTTGTTGTCAAGTTCTGCATCCAACAAGCCACAAAAAGATCAGATATGGAGCTGAACATGAAATCAGATATTAAAGTGATGCTAAATTGTCAATGATAGAGAGGAAAGCAGCTAGTTCAGGATAGTTATGATGAGGAGAGGACTGATGAGAATGAGTATGGGGTTATTTTTTATTCTTGTATATGTTAAATAATTTATTGGTCTCAAGCAATATTTTTATTGGATAGCTTTTTGTTGACCTCACTTTTGGTTGAGGTCTAGTTTCCTCCTTAGTAGCCTAGACTCTAGCCATACGACTTTTTTGTTGACTATTTCTAGAGGACTAGAAAAGAAACCCTCACAATTAGAAATTCTAAACTCTTATTTGCTCAACTTGAAGTTCCACAGAATGGTCCTATCCTTTAGCACTTATGAGGGAGCTCAAAGAGAGTCCCCATAGGATGGTTAAGCCTTAGGACTAACCCTGGGTGGTCTGGTCTTGGTTAGGCTAGCCTTCACACACTACACTTTCTCACACACCCCAAAGTTTAGGACCCTTTCATTTAGTCTCCTAACTCCTTTTGGAAAGCTCATTTGGGTGGACAGAAACCCTTAGTATTTTGGCTAAGAGGGCTAGGACCAGCATATTGAATATCCAAAATGAGTACTCATATGACTCCTATCAGTTTGACAATGGCTTCATGGCTTACCTACCCACTCTAGCCTAAAATTTCATCAAAATTACCAATACCACTACAACCCTAATTTTTTACAAAATTAACAAAATACCCAAATTTGTCCAAAAATCATTTCAAAGTGCTCCCCAATAACCAAATTGACCAAAAGCACCAAATTCCCAAAATACCCCCAAAATTTCCAAAATGCCCATCATGACCCAAAATTTTCAAAAATTCCAAAAATTCCCAAAAATTCTAAAATCTTCTCAATTGTCCCAAAAATCAATTTGAACCTCTTATAGGCTCAATTTGGCCAAACTGACCCATTTTGACCAAAAGCCTCAAATTGCCCTTAAAGGCCCAACTTCCCCAAATTAGCCCCAATGTCAAACAAATTGACCCAAATCTTGCCCAATTTAAATCTTGCCCAATTTTTCAACATCCCTAATACTAATTGAAACCAAATAAAAACCCAATTTGACCCAATCGCAAGCTTAGTTTTAATAAAAACCCAATTTGACCCAATCCCAATTTGACCCAATCGCAAGCTTAGTTTTACCTAAACCCAAGTCTAACCCAAAATCCCCTGACTGACCCTATGTCCAAATTTCACCAAATTGGCTTTCCAATTCAATTCAAAATCACTTGAAATCCTTTAAAAAATTATGATGACATCTCGCTACACCAAATTAAATATTTAATTGATCAAAATTTTAGCCCAAATTCACCCCCAAATTTAAAAGCCCAAGCTCGCTATATTTAATTCCAAAAACCCAAATCCAAAGCTCACATGGCATGAAATTTCTTCCCATCATCCATTTAATCAAAATCATTCCCTAAGTTTTAAATCCATGATCAAGTCATTCCAAATCAATCCTCATGACAAAATCCACAAAAATAACCCATAAATCTAAAAATTTTTTTTCTTGCAAATTGACCAATCCATGGACAAGCCATGAGACATCCCTAAGCCATAGGTGAGCCATATGAGCCTTTGTCACCTCACCAAGATATTAATGGCAAAAGGAGGAGCCAATTTCAGGCTCCCTTAAAAAAGTTTTTAACCCTTCTAATGACACACTCTAACTCATGCTTAGCCAAATCCTTTGGATAGGGACCTCTCTACACTACTTCAGTTGATCCACTTGACCTTGGTCAGCCATGGGAAGTAACCCAAGCCCATCCCAATGGGGCTAGGCCCATGATTGACCCAACCTAACCCAAAGCCCCATACATTTTAATTAATCACACTTAACCATGCGCGAACCCAATTGGCTTCACATTTGCCCACCATTGATCATCCTCAATGAGAAGGTGACCTGAGCCTGGTCGACCGACCACCTTGGCTGCCAGAAAACCCAAACCTAAAAGCTCCACCTAAGCCAAAACACAAAATTAAAACCATCTAATGTGTCCCAACCCAATTAGACACTTAAGCACTTTTTCCTTCTACCTAAGCACCACTCTCCACCCACTGGCCATCCATGGCAGCCACCATGGCCCCCCCTATTTATTTAAACTTAGCCTCTCATGGCCAAAGGAGAAGTTGTTGAAATTCTATGGGGAGACCCTGGCATATTGTTCTCAGAGCTTCTCCCAACTTCCCTGAGTGCAAGCACTCTGTATTCAGCCACTCAAACCCATTGCTTGAGCTAAATTTCAGAGATCAAAAATTAGTTTGAACCAGGACATCTTCCCCCATAGCTCCATTATGCACCAAAAATATATGCATTTTTAGAACTATATTTTATAATCATTTTTGGTGATATTGCGCTTTAAAGGAAGATATTTCTTTATTTTTTTATGTAGGTTGATGATTTTTAGCACTTGAAGCAAAAAGAAAGCAAAAAGAATGAAATTTGGAGTCAAAATAGCATTTTGGAAGAAACACTCAGCGCCAACGGTGCCAACAAGGACGCTGAAAGCGCCAGCATGATTGAAGAGTCCAGGACAATGGGGGCACCGACGGCGCCAGACTATGTGCCCATAGTGCCAATGTCAGTGCTTGGCAAATTCCTAGAAGATTCGATGAATTTGGACACTTTTTGAAGTGTTATTTGATACAACTCTTGGAAAACTGACATTATGCTCTAGTTAGAGCATAAATTGATCAGAGAAAAGGGGGGGTTAGCATGTCATTGAGTTTTCTTTAGTGTTCCATTGTGTGTATTACTTAGTGTGGTGAGTCTAAGTGTGATTTCTCCTAAGAGTTGTTGGAGAGGGAGAGAAGTGAGAGATTTCTTCTTGCTTACATCTTTGAAGTGAAAATCATTGAGTCTTGTAAAGAGAGAAAGAGTCCAAGAGGAGCTACAAGGGATTTGCTTTGTGGAAGAGTTAAAAAAAAGTAGTGTTTGTTTATTACTGTTGTGTTAACTTTATTTTATTTATGAAATTCATATTTTGTCTTATCTTTCTCATTAGTTTTGAGTAGTTTTCTTTTCCTTTCTCCTTACTCTGAGATATGGTGAAATGAAGAGATAATTTGGATGTGCCAATTTTAAAATATAAAACAAATTGTGATGATATTTTCCTCTGTTCTTAATTTAATTTTTGATTTGGTCAATTGAAATGTTAATATTTATTGTGAAAATAATTATCTAAGAAATGGAGTATGAGTTTTACAACAAAGTGATAATCACATTTGATTCTATGAAAGAGTATTTCATTCATGGAATTAAGTGCAAATAAATAGAGAAATATACATAAGGAATATATATATTATTGGGTGAAGAATTGAAGATTTTAAGATGACAGACTAAAATCTCCAATTTGGATTTAGTGTTTAAGAACTAAAGTTAGAGAGTCTTCAGGGGAAGGAAAGTGGGAGCTCTGGAGTGAGAGCCAGTATCCTCTCAGCCTAACCACAGATTTAGAGACTAAACCTTAGATTAGCCAACGATTCTCTATAACACCTGACTAAGGGTAAAGAATTAAAATTTCTCCTATATGGCACAAGACATATTAAAAATATTTATCTCTCTCATTTAACCAAAAACTCATTATATTTGGAAAGATGCTTTCTCATACTAGATAACTTCATCACAAAAAAATAGTTGGTAATTTAGTTATGATAACACCTTAAACATTCAAAATTAGTGTTATAGATTTTCTTTATTATTGTGAATTTCCTAATTTAGATTTCCATTTCGAATTTAAACCTTCCTCTTCGGATTGATATTTGGGACTTAAAAAGAAAGTCCTTTATTACTTGATAACGATACGTATACTTGCATAGAATCCCAACATAAATTACTTCAATATCTTATTCATAAAATAATTAATCAAGTTTTTGGCATCCCTGCAAAGAGGAGTCATCTTAATTAATTTTACACATCTATAATTTCGAGGATCACTCCACAGTGCACCAAAGTCACACCATCTCTAGAGTGAAAAAGGAAGAACCCACTTAAGAGCCCCATCACCAGACGACCCTAGCATATACTTTGATCAACACCCCAAATCGGCCCCGATCGATTTCATACCTAAGAAATTCACCACAACCCAAGGCTTCATCTAGGAGCTCTGTGGACTCAATTCAAGCTTCTGGAAGCACCCAATCGAGGCCATACCTCTTGAGTGAAGGTATTGAATTCTCTCCTCAAACTAATCCTATTTTAATTTTCCATGCTTATAGAATTGATTTAGTACTTGATTAACCATATAGATATGTTCTCTTAGTCTAGACACATATATAGGAATAAACCTAAAGAGAACTGGTTGAGTGTCGAGGGAGAAATAAGAGTTAGAAGGTGGACAATTCACGGGTTAGGGGACTTGGGAATGATGACGGAGAGCTATCCGATCTCGCGTGTATCAGACGGATGACTGAGATTGCATTGGATGAAGTCTCGGTGGGTGAATAGTGGGCTGACTCAGCTGGCGGCGCCCAACCAGAAGCGAACGCGTGTGAGGTTTGGAGCTACCTAGGATGTGCTGGTGTTGAGCTGGATAAGTAAATAAGTCAAGAGTTTTTAATTTATTTAAATGACCAGAACTTCATAATGGTTATTTAAAATTGAATGAATTATAAGGTTTTAATGCCCTAAGGGCAAAATGGTAATTTTAAAATTTAAGTCCTAATTAATATTTAGGCCTAACCAAAGTATAAACGGGCAATAAATTATCTTAATTGACATGTCTTGATGATTGAAACATGAAAGGGATAAATGGTAGCAACTAGTCTCACTTTGAGGATAAATTTGTAACTTCTCAAACTGATGAAATTTGTAAGAGCAATTAAATAAGAAGATATTAAGGTGGGGGTTAAACTTTGAAAGATCATAACCCACTAATTTAAAATGCCAATTAATGGTTTTTTAATGATTTATGATTCTTGATAAGGATTAAAAATATAAATATTTAAAATTTCCTAAAAAAATTACAAATTTATCATATTAAGTTTTAAGGGCTTAGTGGTGAATTAGGCTTAATCAAAATCTTGTCTGATGAGGTTTAGAAAATGACCTGTAAATAATTTGAAACATTTTTAAAACACTACAAGCCCATATTTAAAAATCAAACCGACTAAGTTTCTTAATTAAGCCAAATTTCCCCTAAGGGCTTTTTGCACATAATTCGTAAGTGAAACATCAAATAATATTTACCCCGTTTAAATAGATAATCGAAACATCAAGTTTCATTGAGCATAAGGGTATGAATTGGATGAACTACATAGCAACATAATAAGACCAAAATGAACTCCAGATGATACGAGGGACTGTGAAAGGTCTAGGGTATTGCCCAGGACCTTTTCATGATCCTTTGGAAATCTCAGAGGGCACTTGGACATATTATGATTTGATTGATGAAATCATCCCCACAGATGAATGAATTGGACCCAACAGGGTATGACATAGGATTTGGTAGACACACCTCAAACCTATGTTCTCTGCATTTCCTGCAAGCACATTTTAATTCCTACAAAATTATATATATGCATTGCAAATACTGACCTTTCAGGTGGAGGAACGAGATGATTTAACAGATACACTTTTAAGTTATTGTATTGAAATTTATTTTTATTTACCTTTCACTGTCTATCATTTCGTACCTACAAACTTACATGTTAAACAACAAGGTCAATCTGCATGTGAAAATTGAAACTTTTAGGATAGCCACAAATCTGAAACCAAAACCAAAATAAAAAAATCAAAACAAAATAAAATTCATCGTTGCAATAGTCAAAATATAAGACAACTCAAAATTTAATCACAAACAAAAACAACAAAAAAAATTGTAACTAAATTAAAATGTCTCTATCAGATAATTGAAATCCCTCAGAGGAGGTAACATACGATTGCTAACAAGATTTTTCACTATCCAAATGAAAGTATGGAACTCATTGAGTTGAGTTTAGTAAATTTATTTGGACTAAGTGAACCCAAAGAAAATAATGAGGAAACTGTGGGATCCTAACCGATGTCGCTATAATCAAGTTTAACTCTTTCCATAATAATTAAATTTAACATGGCATTTAAACCCTTAAACCTTAGACTTTAGGACTGCTACTTCATCGGGGAGCTTGGAGCTAGCTTTGCGGGCAGCCTTCTGCAACAGCAATCTGTAACAGCATGAGGAGCTACAGTAACATGTCTTTCCTTAGAAATTAAACAACAAGTCATAGGATCTGGAGGTTATCCGCCTAGTGCAACATAAATCCTCAAATTTTTTTCTTTAGGCTTTTGTATGGCTCTGCTATACAATTTAAGCCCTAGGATTCTTAGGTTGGGATTCTTAGGTTGTCATTCGTCAGTTGTCATTCGTCATGACCTAAATCCTCACATCTTCTAGGCTATTTGTGTGACTTTCTCACATGACTGTAAGCCATAAATAATAAAATTGGCAGGATGACACACATAACTTCTTCTTAAAGTTGAAGCCGAACCATATGATAGCTTGGGAAGTCACCGAGGTTCTCTGATGGATCTATGAAATCCTCTAGTTCTTCTTCCTTTGGATTCAAAAATAAATATTCGAAATTTGAGTCATTCCCCTTTCACACCTCTTTGTCTGATCTTTCGAAAAGTTCTGTTCCTTTCAAATTCTTGAAGATAATATCTCTTGATTTTTATCAAGATTTTTATTAGGTGACTTTGGTTATCTAAGATGAATTAACTACAGGGGCTTGCACTTATAAGAAACTTTTAAGAACCCAGCTGAATATAAAACCTAATTAATTTTTCATATTAAATAGGGAAACTTGTCGGTCAACATAAAAATGGTTTTTTTGCAGAATTAAATGGATGTCATAAATTCTTTAGTTTATTTAATCAAGCCTTATTAGGAAGTAGTGTGTGATGGCGGGTAGATTTAGTGTATAAATTCTACAAATATTTTTCAATATTACAAAATTACACACGCCAGATATATAATAATTATGTAATATAAGTCCAATAAAAATACCTTTTATGAAAGTAATTTATCTGTGTCGGCACTATTTTTGGTGTGGGGTTTGCCCGTAAGAAGCTGTTGGTTATCGGAATTGAAATCCCGTTGCCCGCTTCGGAAGGACATTTTTTTTTTTAAGAAATTTTAATTTTGAAAAAGATGAAGTCTAACTGACCCCATAATTTTCATAGTTTAGATGAAAGAGCGTTTTACCTCAAATCCTGTATCTATCCCGAAGGATGAACACAAGAATTGAGGGTGAGGCTCGATCAAATAAACTA